>NC_064811.1:104826994-104970502 GCF_023721935.1 Panthera uncia
TCATCAAGCAATCAATTTAAAAGAAGTATGATGAACTTTATGCCAACAAAAATACATTACAGTATGGGTATATATAACTGGGAACATTACCTACTTTGGGAATTAAAGAAGTGACATTTAGACTGATCACCTGAGTGGCTCAGTTGGTTAAGCATCCTACTTTTGCTCAGGTCATGATTTCACGGTTCATGAGTTTGAGCCCCACATCAGGTTCTGTGCTGACAGTTCAGAGCTTGGAGCCTGGAGCCTGCTCTGGATTCTGTGTCTCCCTTTCTCTCTCTCTGCCCCTCCCCTGCTTGCGCTCTGACTCTCTCTCAAAAATAAATAAACATTAATTTTTTTAATTAAATAAACAAACAAATTGATCCCCGGGGTGGGGGAAAGGACTTCTGGTCATGTCATGACCTTGTGGTTCATGAGTTCAAGCTCCACACTGGGCTCTGCTGACAGTGCAGAGCCTGCTTGGGATTCTCTCTCTCTCTCACTCACTCCCTCTTTCTCTCTGCCCCTCTTCTGCTTGCTCTCTCTTTCCTATGAGCAAATAAACTTTAAAAAATAAATAAACTGATCCCTGGAAAAGGATAGGATACAACAAAGTGAAAAGGAAAGAAAATCAAGTTCCTATTTGCCAAAATTCAAAGTTAAAATAGGCATTTATATTCTCAGCCAAACCCAGGAGAAAATAAAATTTAATTGTTACTCATTCGACTTGGGGGATGTTAATAAACCTTAAACTAAAACTTTAAATTCACTTTTACTGTAAGTAAGGAATGAAACACAATTTCACTCCAACTTTGGGCCATCACCCCTTCCTGACTGCCATTCCCTTGCTCCCCATTTCTGTGCTTCAGATTATCCTTCACCACATTCCTAAACCTTGTCCTTCCTTCCTCAACTCTCATTCCTCTATTACTATAGTGGAAGATGCCACTGTTTGCTTAAGTAAAACAAAAGGTTTTTGTAAAAAATTACTAAGAATTTGCATTACAATTTACACTCAAAGTTGCCACTCCAATCTTTATGTCCACACAAATTGTTGTAAACAACAGAAATGGCTACATTTCTAAAAGAATGACATAGTTATAAGCATTTTGTTAGAATATTTTCCTTAGAGGTAGCCAGGGTGAAAAGATATAAGGCATAAAAGGTTTAGAACTCACAACTAAATAAGAATTTTAAATGACTTTTTTCTATGTCAGATTATAAATATGTAAGTCAACAATCAGATCTATATTAAATCTATCATAATTTCATGATTTTTTTAAAAAACTCTAAAATGGCCCAGTTTGCCTATTTCTCATTCTTTCACTGCACTCTGCTTACTCTATTCTCTATTATGCCATCATGGTTTACTGCCTACATATTTTTCTACCAGATTCATAAACAGTACTGCTGAGCAAATTAGACTTTCCTACCATTAGCATAAGCCAAGAATTAAAAACAATAAGAACAACTTTGGGCCAAAAGTATGATTCCCCGGTGAAAGTAATACCCAAATGATATTTTCCAAAAATTCTCAGCTTGGAAAACCAAGAAAAATGCAAAGTAATTTATGGAAAGAAGAATCTCTAGTACTTGACATTGAACATTTTAATTAGAAATGCACATGGGCCATATGTTAAAACTATATTTCAGTGTCTATCCAGAGAAACCACAGTATCTACCAGGATATAAGTTGAAAAGAGGGATAAATTGTCTTTGCATCTTTTAAAAATTCTTTAGGATCTCTAGAGAGGACATATACAATCCAAGCAGATTTGAGTTGATATAGTTAGACCCTTACATCTATATATTATCTCAAGCTTTCATGTTTCAAGTAAGGCTCTTCTATTCATATCTCCAAGAGGTTACTAAAGAATACATGCAGAAAGATTTTTTTCACATACAAAATTCTATGGAGACATGTAATGATATTTCTACCTATCAAAGTATCTCTTAGAAAATTAAGAATCTATGTTAATATGTTTATACCAACATAACCACACAGTAATTACAGATTTAAACCTTTTTAATGTTTATTTATTTTTGAGAGATAGAGTGCGCACGAGAGAGTGAGCAAGCAGGGGAGGGGCAGAGAGAGAGAGAGGGAGACACAGAATCCAAAGCAGGCTCCAGGCTCTGAGATGTCAGCATAACTCCTGACGCTGGGCTCGAACACAGGAACTATGAGATCATGATCCAAGCTGAAGTTGGACATTTAACTGATGAAGCTACCCGGGCACCCCATAATCACACAATAATTAAGGTGAAAAGGATTCAAATTTTTCATCATCATCATAGTAAAACTTATGGAATTCAGCAAAGTTTTTGGATCTGAATTCTGTCAAACCAACCTTGCATCTATTTGATGACATGCTACTTACAAGGTGATTATGGAAAGAACGTTGGCTTGGGTCCTGGCAGTGACTTCAAGGGGAAGGACTTTGAGATTCTCATTTATCATCTTTGAGATTATGATGTTATACACAGTTGTTTGCCAAAATTCCTTTCTTCTAACAATATCAACCAACTTATGAACATAAAAGTTTTTTTGTCATAACTCTCTAAGTGATGACTGCTCACCACTTGCATCAAAATTATGTAGTGTGGTTTCTAAAAATACCAATTCTTGAACCCCACCCAATCCTACTGAATTGGAGTCTTGAGAAATAGGTTCAAAAAAATCTACATTATATAAACACTCCAGGGGATTCTTCCCTATAGTTCAATAACTACAAATATATGGCAGATTATTTTGATACTTATAGAGCATTCCATTAACAGTTTTATGTTTATTTTATAAATCTAAACAATAAGAAAAAAGAAACTTTCATTTATATAGAGATTTATAATTGTAACTTCATGGGTTTTTTTCGCCTCAATGCCAGGAACTCTTTTCTACTTCATACTAGAAGAGAAACTGAAAAGAAGAAACAGGCCACAGGACTCCTTGAAGTCCATCAGAAATATTTATATTAGGAAATTAGGAACAAATGTTTTTAGAATAATAGAAGCTCAGGTGAGAAAAATTCTGTTCTTGGCATCTAATGTTGAAGTAGTTATTGTCAGGGAAAATCAGTTTGTGTTGTTAGTATAAAATATTTGATCCATCAAATATTCATTGTGATGCAAACCAGCACAGTGTAAAAATGATAAGTGGACAGGAAAGAAGAGAGTGGATCACAACCAAGCACAGAACAGAGACTCTTCCATTCATCATGTTTGGTTAAAAGTTCTACCTGCATCATAGTGAAATGATAGATCTCCAAAATTTATTCTATATTAACAATAGGTTTTGCATTGTATCCATTTTATGGCTAGTATATGGAAAGAGATGTAATATCCTAATCTTCAAAATCAGACAATAGTTCCCCCTAGTGTTTTTGTCATTGCTCTGGACAAAAAAAGCCTACTACATGTCAGAAAATCTTTAGGACTCATAACTGTCATGAAATATTGGAGAACACATAACTCAGGTATCTGGTCATGGTCTGTGATTTCAAACTGCCATAATAAAATTAAAAAAATAAACAAACACTAGGGGCACCTAGGTGGTTTAGTAGAGCATCCAACTCTTGATTTCAGTTCAAATCATGATCTCACAGTCATGAGATTGAGCCCCACCTAGGGCTCTGTGAGGAGTGTGGAGCCTGCTTGGCATTCTCTTTCTCCCTCTGCCCTCTCCCCCCAGACTCATGCTCGCTCACTACTCTCTCATAATAAATAAACATTTAAAACCACAAATAACAAACACTGAACCCACAAATGGAGGTTTAGTTCTCCTACAAACATGATAGAGTACATTGGTATATGTATATTTTGGAGAGATAGTAGGAGAGCAGTTTGCAAAACCAGACAACATAAGAGCAAAATCTCCATCAGGGAGCCAGTGAGAGAAGCCAGACATATTTGGTTCAGCTGATAGAAGGGTTAAGCCAGGATGTCAAAATGAACTATGGTTGTTTGACACCTGCTTAACCTTCACACATAAGCGCACACACACACACACACACACACACACACAGGAACACATGCCCAACTACACAGGTGTATGCTAAAATGAAGCCTGTGTGCTCTGAGAATTAATGTGTTGAGAGGGCTATGGTACATGCTAAAAGCTCATGCCTAATGAAATCCAGTCATCTTCTTTATGTTCCTCCACTTTGAAAGTCCTGGGCTCTAGAGGGAAAGCTATTTCCTTTCTTGATAGAGAGAGAGGTTCAAGAATATTGAGGATTCAGTGCAGAGATGAACATATTAAAAGATGTTGGTAGTGGTGTGAGCAATAGCTCAAGCCTCCAAAGTGCATACTTTATGAGAAAACAGAAACAAAAACAAAAACAAACAAACTCCTAAGTAGAGAGTAGCGAGACCGCATGTCAGAAGATACCCATGGAATGATGAGGTGCATGAATCCATGGGATGTAGCCACTCGCCTCCCTTCATGCCTCTTCCTCAGGACAATTTCCACAGTTGAGTACCAGAGTGAACCCCAGACCAAAGAGGCCCTCTTCCTTGTATTGACTTCAGAAGGCCTAGCTTGTTGCAGCAAGAATTTCAGCAGCCACATAGCTGCAGCTACCTCAGTCAGTAGCCACACCAGCAGCGCTCACACTCTCATGGCTGCTCAGTTTTGGGAACCCTTGACAATGAATCCGTCTTGCCAGCCTCTTTGCCACACGGCTACCAAGCAGAGGCCTTCTCCCACCCACCTCACTACTGCCTTACTACTACTAGGAAGGTAAAGAAACACACAACTTGCTCTCCCAGCCTCCTGGACCCCAGGCCAAGTCGATCTGGGAGAGAACAGTATGGGGCTCTCACTGCAGAAGTCACATGGTAGAGCCTTCTGATCCTAGGAGGCCTCAAGTGAGGAGATGCCTAGTCTCTGGGTCTTGGACTTATTCTCAGAAATTTCCATGAGCATAAGAGACCACTCAGAGAACATCACATCACATCAGGATCAGAAGTGCTGGGTCATATGATCATGATCAAGGTGTGGTTACCCATGACTCAATACCTGTGCCAGTTGGGCACAGGTAAATCCTGAAGATTACGGAGTCATCCCTACTTTATGTTTTGTACTGATTGTTCATTAAAATGACTGATGTGAAGAGGGGGGGAAAAAACCTCTGGAATACTTATTGGTAACCTATGATAATGACAATAGTTTTGATGGACAAAAAGAAGGACTTTCAAAATCTCATTTCATGGACGAATTTGTTTCCCTGGCTGCAGGGACTGCTATCAGCAGACATCCTTCATCTGTCAATCCTTTTAGGGATTGCCTCAGCTACAGAGAGCTGTCTTATCCAAGGTCACATCATTATGAAGGTGAACTACATCCAGTGACTGCTGGAGCCAAGAGTAAAAATATCCAGCCATCTGAACTAATGAGTCATTAAAATGACTAATGTAAAGATCAAATAAATCTCTGCTTACCTAGGACGTATTCTGTGGTAGCCAATAGTAATCAATGATAGCTGCTTTGGTGGATACTCTAAATGGCCACTTGTATCTTCAGAGCTCCAGCTTGTCGGGCTGAGCTATCAGACTTTTGTTACTGCTCATCTTCTTCTGCCCAACACTGCTTCTTTTGCCTACCTTCCAAAAGTATTAATTTCTAGGACTGTTCCCTAGAAAATATCTGCACATTTCACTTCATCTCAGAGTCTAGTTCCTACAGTTCCAAACCCAGACCGTTGATAACAAGAGTGGTCCAAGAAAGCAGGCAGTCAGATGGGTTTCAGAGCTGGATCGTTTGTCACCAGTTGGCATCAAAGACCCATCACCTAAGATAGGTAAGCACAGGATATTCCTTGGCTCAAGGCATTGGTCCAAGTTGTTAAAAATTCACTGTGAATCAGAATTAAATGCCAAAAGAATGCACAATTTTTCAGTTGTTTGAAACATATGCAGAAAATAGTAAAATAAACAAAAATAGCACTGAGTTGGGCTAAACTCAATGTATCCTTTAAGGGAAGACAACAAAAAGCTGGAATCAACTAACAGTCACCTAAAAGCCAGTGGCAGCATCAGAAACTGCCCAAATACACCCTCAGGCCATAGAGTATATCAAAAACAGTACTGCCTTAGAGGAGGAGGAGAGTGGTGGAAATTTGTGTTACCATTAAGGATTTTAAAAATTCAGGAGTGTAGGTTCCTACACATCTCTATTTCATCTATTTCCTACTTACATTAGGAAGATACTGTATAATAAAAATAGACCACTTCAAACTTAACCAGTAATAGCTACAATTACAGCCACCTAATCAAGTATATTTTCTAGACAGACAGAGTCTTCTGGAAATGGCATATAACCATTGATTTGGTGAATGTATTCTTTTCTATCTATAAATCTATCAGTAACAGAGCCTCACTAAAACTTCATAATACCAGGGAAGAGACAACAGACTACATTTAGAGTTCTGCCCCAGAGCAACATTAAC
Source organism: Panthera uncia (assembly GCF_023721935.1). Classification (NCBI taxonomy): domain Eukaryota; kingdom Metazoa; phylum Chordata; class Mammalia; order Carnivora; family Felidae; genus Panthera; species Panthera uncia. Next base: position 104,833,423 of record NC_064811.1, read on the forward strand.
TTCCCAGCAGTGTGCCATAATCTAGTCCAAAGAGATCTGAACTACCTGGACAGTAGACTATTACATTGATCCACTAATAGGGGCTCTGTTGGGACACGTGTATTAACAGAGGTGGGACATATAAACATGATGACAATTCAGGGTCTGCCACATCAATAATATTTTTTTTTTAATATACATCCAAATTAGTTAGCATATGGTGCAACAATGATTTCAGGAGTAGATTCCTTAATGCCCCTTACCCATTTAGCCCATGTCCCCTCCCACAAACCCTCCAGTTATCCTCAGTTCGTTCTCCATATTTATGAGTCTCTTCTGTTTCATCCCCCTTCCTGTTTTTATATTGATTTTGTTTCCCTTCCCTTAAGTTCATCTCTTTTGTCTCTTAAAGTCCTCATATGAATGAAGTCATATGATTTTTGTCTTTCTCTGACTGACTGATTTCACATAGCATAATACCCACCAGTTCCATCCACATAGTTGCAAATGGTAAGATTTCATTCTTTATGATGGCCGAGTAATGCTCCATTGTATATTTATACCACATTTTCCTTATCTATTCATCCATCGATGGACATTTGGGCTCTTTCATACTTTGACTATTGTTGATAGTGCTGCTACAAACATGGGGGTGCACGTGTCCCTTCAAAACAACACACCTGTACATCGTGGATAAATGCCTAGTAGTGCAATAGCTGGGTCATAGGGTAGTTCTATTTTCAGTTTTTTGAGGAACTTCCATACTGTTCTCCAGAGTGGCGGCACCAGTTTGCATTCCCACCAACAATGCAAGAGATCTTCTTTCTCCACATCCTCGCTAACATCTTCTGTTGCCTGAGTTGTTAATGTTAGCCATTCTGACAGGTGTAAACTGATATCTCATTGTGGTTTTGATTTTGTATTTCCCTGGTGTTGAGTGATGTTGAGCATATTTTCATGTGTCAGCTGGCCATCTGGATGTCTTCTTTGGAGAAGTGTCTATTCATGTCTTTTGCCCATTTTGTCATTGGATTATTTGTTTTTTGGGTGTTGACTTTGATAAGTTCTTTACAGACTTTGGATACTAACCCTTTATTTGATATGTCATTTGCAAATATCTTCTCCCCTTCTGTCAGTTGCCTTTTAGTTTTGCTGATTGTTTCCTTTGCTGTGCAGAAGCTTTTTATTTTGTTGAGGTCCCAATAGTTCATTTTTATTTTGTTTCCCTTGCCTCCGGAGACATGTTGAGTAAGAAGTTGCTGCAGCCAAGATCAAAGAGGTTTTGGCTTGCTTTCTCCTCGAGGATTTTGATGTATTCCTATCTTACATTTAGGTCTCTGATCCATTTTGAGTTTGTTTTTATGTATGATGTAAGAAAAGGGTCCAGTTTTCCCAGCACCACTTGCTGAAGAGACTGTCTTTATTCCATTGGATATTCTTTCCTGCTTTGTCAAAGATTTTTTGGCCATACATTTTTGGGTCCATTTCTGGGTTCTCTATTCTGTTCCATTCATCTGAGTGTCTGTTCTTATGCCACTACCATACTGTCTTGATGCTTACAGGTTTGTAACACAGCTTGAAGTCCAGGATTGTGATGCCTCCTGCTTTGGTTTTCTTTCTCAAGATTGCTTTGGCTATTTGGGGTATTTTCTGGTTCCATACAAATTTTTGGATTATTTGTTCTAGCTCTGTGAAGAATGCTGGTGTTGTTTTGATAGGGATTGCATTGAATATGTAGATTGCTTTGGGTAGTATCGACACTTTAACAATATTTGTTCTTCCTATCCAGGAGCATGGAATCTTTTTTCCATTTTTTTGTGTCTTCTTCAATTTCTTTTATAAGCTTTCTATAGTTTTCAGTGTATAGATTTTTCACCTCTTTGTTTAGGTTTATTCCTAGGTATTTTATGGGTTTTTTGTGCAACTGTAAACGGGATCAATTCCTTGATTTCTCTTTCTGTGGCTTCATTGTTGGTGTATATGAATGCAACTGATTTCTGTATGTTGATTTTATATCTTGCAACTTTCATGAATTCATGAATCAATTGTAGCAGTTTTTTGGTGGAATCTTTTGGGTTTTCCATATAGAGTATCATGTCATCTGCGAAGTGAAAATTTGACCTCCTCCTGGCCGATTTGGATGCCTTTTATTTCTTTGTGTTGTCTGATTGCAGAGGCTAAGACTTCCAATACTATGTTAAATAACAGTGGTGAGAATGGATATCCCTGTCTTGTTCCTGACCTTAGGGGGAAAGCTCTCAGTTTTTCCCCACTGAGGATGATATTAGCGTTGGGTCGTTCATATATGGCTTTTATGATCTTGAGGTATGCTCCTTCTATCCCTACTTCCTTGAGGGTTTTTATCAAGAAAGGATGCTGAATTTGGTCAAATGCTTTCTCTGCATCTGTTGAAAGGATCATATGGTCCTTGTCCTTTCTTTTATTGATGTGATGAATCACATTGTTGCGGATATTGAACCATTCTTGTATCCCAGGTATAAATCCCACTTGGTCATAGTGAATAATTTTTTAATGTATTGTTGGATCTGGTTGGCTAATTTCTTTTTGAGGATTTTTGCCTCCATGTTCATCATGGAAATGGGTCTATAGTTCTCCTTTTTAGTGGGGTCTCTGTCTGGTTTTGGAATCAAGGTCATGCTGGCTTCAGAGAAAGAGTTTGGAAGTTTTCCTTCCATTTCTATTTTTTGGAACACCTTCAAGAGAATAGGTGTTAACTCTTCCTTAAATGTTTGGGAGAATTCCCCTGGACAGCCATCTGGCCCTGGACTCTTGCTTTTTTGGCAGATTTTTGATTACTAATTCAATTTTCTTACTAGTTATGGGTCTGTTCAAATTGTCTTTTTCTTCCTGTTTCAGTTTTGGTAGTGTATATGTTTGTAGGAATTTGTCCATTTCTTCCAAATTACCCATTTTATTAGCTTATAATTGCTCATAATATTCTCTTATTATTGTTTTTATTTCTGCTGTGCTGGTTGTGATCTCTCCTCCTTCATTCTTCATACTATTTATTTGGATGCTTTCCTTTTTCTTTTGATCCAACTGGCTAGTGATTTATCAATGTTGTTAATTCTTTCAAAGAACCAGCTTCTGGTTTCATTGATCTGTTCTACTGTTTTTTTTTTTTTTTTTAACTTTTTTTTGAGACCGGGAGAGACAGAGCATGAACAGGGGAGGGTCAGAGAGAGGGAGACACAGAATCTGAAACAGGCTCCAGGCTCTGAGCTGTCAGCACAGAGCCCGACGCAGGGCTCGAACTCACGGACCGCGAGATCAAGACCTGAGCCGAAGTGGGCCGCTTAACCGACTGAGCCACCCAGGCGCCCCAACTACTGGTTTTTGTTGTTGTTGTTTTTGGTTTTGATAGCATTAATTTCTGCTCTAATCTTTATTATTTCCTGTCTTCTGCTGGTTTGGGGTTTTATTTGCTATTCGTTTTCCAGCTCCTTAAGGCATAAGGGTTGGTTGTATATCTGAAATATTTCTTCCTTCTTAAGGTAGGTCTGGATTGCTATATACTTTCTTCTTATGACTACCTTTGCTGTGTCCCAGAGGTTTTGGGTTGTGGTGTTATCATTTTCATTGACTTCCATATACTTTTTAATTTCCTCTTTAACTGCTTGGTTAGCCCATTCATTCTTTAGTAGGATGTTCCTCAGTCTCCAAGTATTTGTTACCTGTCCAAATTTTTTCTTGTGGTTGATTTCGAGTTTCATAGCGTTGTGGTCTGAAAATATGCACGGTATGATCTTGGTCTTTTTGTACTTACTTAGGGCTGATTTGTGTCCCAGTATATAGTCTATTCTGGAGAACGTTCCATGTACACTGGAGAAGAATGTATATTCTGCTTCTTTAAGATGAAATGTTCTGAATATACCTGTTAAGTCCATCTGGTCCAGTGTGTCATTCAAAGCCATTGTTTCCTTGTTGATTTTTTGAATAGATGATCTGTCCATTGCTGTGAGTAGGGTGTTGAAGTCTCCGACTATTATGTTTTTACTATTGATGAATTTCTTTATGTTTGTGATTAATTGATGTATATGTTTGGGTGCTGCCACATTCGGCGCATAAATATTCACAATTGTTAGGTCTTCTTGATGGATAGACCCCTTGATTATGATATAATGCCCTTCTGCATCTCTTGATACAGTCTTTATTTTAAAGTCTAAATCGTCTAAGTATGGCTACTCCAGCTTTCTTTTGTTGACCATTAGCATGATAGATGGTTCTCCATCCCCTCATTTTTAACCTGAAGGTGTCTTTAGGTTCTAAAATGGGTCTCTTGTAAACAGCATATAGATGGATCTTCTTTTCTTATCCATTCTGTCTTTTGATTGGAGCATTGAGTCCTTTGACGTTTAGAGTGAGTACTGGAAGATATGAATTTATTGCCATTATGTTGCTTGGTTGCTTGTAGAGTTGGAGTTTCTTGTGGTGTTCTCTGGTCCTTTCTAATTTTTGTTGCTTTTGGTATATATATATATATACACAAATATATATATATATATATATATATATACAAATATATATATATATATTTCTATTTGGCATATAGATATATATACCACATATGCCAAATATATATATTATATATATATTTATTACATATACAATATTTAAATATATTTAATTATATATAATGATATAAATTATATATAAATATATATAATAATTTCATATTTATATATATAAATTATATATTATTATATATAAATATATATAATAAATATTATAAATTATATATAAATATATAATAATTAATATATATTTAATATATGTTTGTAATGTAATATACATATTTATATGTATATAAATATATTTAAATATATTTAATATATTTTTTACATATTTATATACATATTTATATGTATATAAATATATTTAAATATATTTAATATATTTTTTACATATTTATATACATATACAATATTTAAATATATTATATTTATATACATTCATTATATATATATATATATTCATTTTTTCTCCCCTCAGATATATATATATATATATATATATATTCATCTTTTCTCCCCTCAGATAGTCCCCCTCAAAATTTCTTGCAGGGCTGGTCTAGTGGTCACAAACTCTTAATTTTTGTTTGTCTGGGAAACTTTTCATCTCTCCTTTCTATTTTGAATGACAGCCTTGCTGGATAAAGAATTCCTGGCTGCATATTTTTCTGATTCCGCACACTGAATATATCCTGCCGCTCCTTTCTGGCCTGCCAAGGTTATGTGGATAGGTCTGTTGTAAAGCTGATCTATCTTCTCTTGTAGATTAGGGACTTTTTTTTCCCTTGCTGCTTTCATGATTCTCTCCTTGCCTGAGTATTTTGTGAATTTGACTATGATATGCCTTGTTGATAGTCGGTTTTTGTTGAATCTAATGGGGGTCCTCTGTGCTTCCTGGATTTTGATGTCTGTTTCTTTCCCCAGGTTAAGAAAGTTTTGTGCTATGATATGCTCACATAACACTTCTATCCCTATTTCTCTCTCTTCCTCTTCTGGGACCCCTATGATTCTGATGTTGTTCCTTCTTCATGTGTCACTGATTTCTCTAATTCTTAAATTGTGCTCTTTTCCCTTAATCTCCCTCCTTTTTTCTGCTTCATTATTCTCTATAGGTTTTTCCTCTATATTGCTGATTCTCTATTCTGCCTCATCCATCCTTGTCACCACGTCATCCATTCAAGATTGCAGTTCAGTTATGGCATTTTTAATATCATTCTGACTACTTTTTACTTCTTTTATCTCTGCAGAAAGGGATTCTAATCTTTTTTGACTCCAGCTAGTATTCTTATTATGGTGATTCTAAATTCTGGTTCAGACATCTTGCTTGTATCTGTGTTGGTTAAATCCCTGGCTGTGGTTTCTTCATGCTCTTTCTTTTGGGGTGAATTCCTGCTGAATTCTGTGGCTCACTTTGTGCAGATTGTTGTGTTAATCCTCCAATTCTAGGTGTGTATGATGATTTAGTGCTGGTCTGGCTGTATTTCATGGACGGGAGACACACAAAAAACTTCCATGCTGTTCCGCCATCTTGGCCCCTCCCCCTCATCAGTAGTATTTTTAAGGATCCAGTGGTCATGGGCATACCAGCAAAAATATTTCATCTTGTACCTCTCAGTTTAAAATAATATTTTATCTTCTTCTAGCAATGAGAATAAAACCCAAACTCCTTCTTCTGATGTAAAAAACAAAACCAAAAACTACATGATCTAGAGCCTGCCTCTTCTCTGAATTTCTCTTAAAAACTTCTTGCTTCAGGAGCTATATTAGTGTAACAATTTACCACAAACTTAGGTGCTTAAAACAATACCCTTCTGTTACCTTACCATTTCAGTAGATCAGAAGTCTTGGCATGACATAACTGGGCTCACAGCTCAGGTCTTCACAAAGCTGAAATCATGGTGTCAGCTAGGGTTGTGTTCTCATCTGGAGCTTGAACCCTTTATCAAATTCATTCAGATTGTTGGCAGAATTTAGACTCTGGTTGTAGGACTCGGTTCCCCATTTGTTGCTGGTGTTGCTCTCAATTGCTAGAAGCCACTCTTAGCTCCTATCCATGGGACTCCTGCATAGGCAGTTCAAAACATGGCTGCTTGCTGGCTTTTGCTTGCTCACTCTCTTCCTTTCAATTTGGCAAGAAAACCTGTGTTGCTTGAAATCTTTCTAGATTCTTTTAAGAGGCCAATGAATTGGTTCAGGCTATTCTAAGGTACTCCTCTTTAGAGTCAACTGATTAGGGAGTTCACAACATCACCTACTTTAGTGTTTGATTGAATAATTGACAGAAGGCGTGTGTACACCACGGGGTGTGAATCTTGGGAGATATCTTAGAATTCTGCCTATCACAGTGACCATGACCAAGGTTTGCCTGAGACTGTTCTCATTTTAAGGCCTGAAGAAAGTGCACATTCCAAAAAACCCTCTCACTCCTGAGCAAACCTTGTCCTACTAACTCCCATCATGTTGACCTTCTTGGATTCCTCAAAAACAGCTAGCCCATTTTCCTTAAGGATTTTACATTGGAATTTTTGCCTGTAATGCATTTTTTTTCTTGTCATTCACATTTCATATCAATGGTCATCTTCAGAGCTTATATTCTCTTCAGAGTGGGCAGCAAATAAATAATACTTGTAATCAATTAGTAAAGTGTATCATATGTTAGAAAATGAAAAGTCTTATGGGAAAAAGATGAAACAAGCTAATGCTGAAAATGTTGTTGCAATTCTAAATGGAGTGTCAGAATGTATCTTTATGAAAAGGTGACATTTGAACAAATATAGGAAGGGAATGAGGGGAAGATATTCCACATGGAGGGAACAGCTGGCGTTAATTCTTAAGGTAGATGCTTGACATAATCAGGAATATGCAAAGGAGAAAATGCAACAGAAGTAGAGTGAGGCAAGGCATACTAGGAGATTAGTTCAGAGGTGTAATGGGCCACCACATCATGGAAGTCCTTGCAGAGCATTGTAAGATTTTGGCTACTGAGATGGGAGACACTGGAGAACTTCGATCAGAAGAGTGCCATGATCTGACTCAAATTTTATAAGATTCCCTCTGTATTCTGTGTTGAGAATAGATTGAGGATGGTGGGAAGGAGGAAATAGGGAGAGCGTTTAGGAGGCTTTGCAGCCATCTGAGTATTTATGGTGATTGAGTGTAGTCTGTTTACAATGTAAGCAATGAAAAGTGATGAATGCAGATATGGTAACAAATTGATGATGCAAGATAGATAAGATGCTGGAGTGCTATCTAAGGAGGAGAGAGGGGATAGAATCTAGACAAACTTAAGGATTGGCTTTACTTAGAAGCCCTTGGATGTTCCTATAGAGTAAAAAGTAGAAAGAGTATATGTATGCCATTGCTGATCATAGATATATAAAGGTTATGGGTAGGGACTTGGGAAAGCTCTTGATAAAACAGAAAGCAGGCAATAAGATGGGGATTTGGAACTGGCCCACTCGCCACTGAGCAGATAAGAGGATTCCATCCTGGTTGGTAGGTTAGGGCACAGATAGTCTCTAGCAAAATGGTGTCATCTCAGTGACTAAAGATTTTATGTAGAAAGGCAAATATAGCTGAGAAGGAGGCTAAATAATTATAACAGAATCCAAAGAGTTTTTGAATGTTCAGTGTGATGGTTAATTTTGTATGTTGACTAGATTGGCCACAGGGTGCCCAGATTATCCATTATTTCTAGGTGTCTCTGTGGGGATGTTTCTGAAAGAGGTTAGCATTTGAATTAGTAGATTGTCCTGCCAGTGTGGGTGGATATCATCCAATCTGTTGAGGTCCTGAAGGGAACAAAACGTCGAGGAAGGAGTATTTTGCCCTTTCCTGCCTGATTGCTTCAGCTGAGACATTGACTGCTTTCATCCAGCATCCTTGCTTGTCAGGCTTTCATACCTGTACTGGAACCTATATCATTGGCTCACCTGGTTCTCAGGACTCAAAACAAAGTAACTGGCTCTCCTATGTCTCCAGCCTGCAGACAGCAGATGCTGGGACTTCTCTTACTCCATAACTGCACGAATTGATTTGTCATAATAAATTTCTCTATTCATATAGATAGACATATATATCTAAACATATAGATAGACATATTAGAACCCTTACTAATACATAACAAAGTGTTATGTAAAGGTCAAAATCTTGCTAGAAAAAAATGTAGGATCCTGCAACATAAGATGGGGAGGTCTGGATGTATGCACCTGGGGATGTTTGCAGACCCCTTCAAACCCCCTAGGTTTACAGAGGTGGCCCACCCTCATCCCATTAAGAGTTAGCATTTCTACCACACTGAATGATGTTTCAGGTCACCCTCCACCCCTTGCCATGTAACAGATGAACCCCTCAGGAGCTTCTCTTAATACCTTTTCTGGCTTCCTCCAGTGCCATAACCTTTCCTAACCTGTCTGGAGAGGTGCTGGGCCCATAAGTGATGAAACAGACTATGCAACCAAATAGTTTTAAGAATTTTTAGCTTGTACAAACAGGATCCAAGAAAACACTCAGGGTTGGAATTTGAGCATGGTTACTTAAGGGAGCTAGAATGTGAGACTGGACAAAAGAATTTATTCACTTGGGCTCATTGTCTTGGGGACAAAGAGTTTAACACCTGGAAAGAACCCTAGGGAATGGAGCAAACTGCCTACTAGGGTGATTTTCAGAGTCCTGGAAGAAATAATGCCTGTTCTCAGTGTCGTGAAAATGCCTGAGTTACCTAACAGATGACAGAGAAAGAAAGGCGCCGAGGTCAGTGGATATGCTAGAATTGATGTATATGAAAGGCAAGGAGACCCACCTGAAGGCTAGGTTCCATAGGAGGGATGCAAAGACATACCATTCACCAAGGGCATTAGGCATGCTGTGGGGAGAGGTGAAATTCATCTCATTCTCATGAAGCAGCTCAGGATCTCAAAGAAGTTCACTGGCAGCTTTTCTCTCCAGGCTGGGGCTGAAGATAGTTGCACTGCCACAGAGCTGAGCTCATTAACTTCTATGGGGATGATACTCCCCACCAACAGAAGCCAGGTGGCACTATTTAATCACCAGAAGCCAGGAGGCTGCAATTATAATAATTGCAAGGCAAGGTCAGAAGAGAGGCTAAGGGGGTGTTATCTTCAGGGAGTTGTGGAGATGGTTAATAGAGCATAGCATCCCTAGGGACAAAACAGATAAGCTGTCAAGAAGGGTGCTGTTTAGCATCTATAACCAAAAAAGGCAAAAATGCAGGAGCAGAGGGATGAGGACAATTGTTTCAATAAAAAGTAACGAGCTCTTGGTTCATTTTCCTGAGTCAGTTTTCAAATCTGGAACCCATTGACTAACATAACATCCTGGTCCCTAGAAAAAAGAACCTTGCAGCAATTACATACTGTAATGATTCCCTCAGTCCTTCTCTCAAAGGGAGCTCTGACCATTTACTCAGGTCACTGTACAGGGAGGTAGGAGGAATACCGAACATCTGGAGAACTGGAGTCTGAGTAGACATTAAGGCATCATCATGGCATAAGTGGGAGCTTACTGGAACCTTATAATAAATGGAGTCCTGGCTAAAGTCCAGATCACAGGGACAACTAGGACTAACCAAATGTTCCTTTCTCTGATACCTAAGTGTATAATTTGAATTCTTATATTTTGGAATTAGAATAATTCCCCACATCCTTAGCCTTTAGGGAAGAGTACTCACAGTAATTTAGGCCAAGGGGAAACCTAGCAACTGCCCTCCTCCAACCAAGATAGTAAAGAAAATTTAATATTACATCTCAGGGATAGAGAAGGAGGTGGGATGGCAGAAGTTAACACCACTATTAATGAATTAAAGAAAGTAGAGAATTCAGAGGTGATGGTCCCAATCATACCTGCATTTAATTTGCCAGTCTGGCCCCTGGAAAAAATGGATATATCGTGGAGAATGATTTTGGACTACTGAAGGCTTAATCAAGGAACATCTCTGATTGCTGCTGTTGTACCAAATATAGCACATTTACAGTCTTCCTCAGAGCTGTGTTAATGCTCTGCCCTCCATCACAAAATAGTACAAAGAGATCTGAACCATCTGAATATTGCCAGAGTATTCACATTGATGACATCATACCAATTAAGCAGAACAAGCAAGAGATGGCTACTACATGTGAGACCTTGATAAGACATGTGTGCTTCATGAATTGAATGTTAAGACCTATAAATATTCAGAGGTATGCCATTGTAGTTAAAATTATAAGTGCAATCGTCAGGGGCCTGCCCAGGTATCTCCTCCAAAATAAGAGGCAAATTATTGCATCTTACGCCTTCTAACACAAAGAAGAAAGCGGAGTGCCTAGTAGCCTTCTTTGGATCTTGAAGTTTCACACCTAGGAATACTGTTCCAGCTCATATACTAGGTAAAATGTGAGGTTGCCAAATTTAAGGCTGGTCCCAGAGTAGTAAAAAGCTCTGGAGCTGGTCCAGGATATAGAGCAAGGAGCCCTGCTTCTTAAGCCAAACAATTAAGCAGACCCTATTGTGTGGAGGAAACAGTGGTGGGAAAAGATGCAAGACAGTATAGAGCTTACAGCAAACAAGAGGATCACAAAGCAGGCCCTCGGGAAACTGGAGTGAGGCCATAGGAGAGAACTATAGACCTTGTGAGAAACAGCCCCAGGCACCCTATTGATCCTTAGTAGAGATGGGATACTTGACCATGGGAAAGCCTGCCCTGACAAACCTTATGTTCTGATGGGCCCAGCAATTCATCATAAAATGGAAATGGTACATCTGAGATTAAGCCCAAGCTGTCAGATTTTGTTACAGTGTAAAAGCCTTAGTTGTTATTTTCTTCCACACACAACAAATATTACAAATTCTTTATTGATAATGATCAGGTCATTATCTTTTAGAAGCAGTTGTTAAAACACAGCTATATTAATTAATCTAATGAAATTTTAAAATTATCTCTAATATGTGGGACATTTTTGTAGTATTATTTGTCAAAATAAACTAGACACATTTTTCTAGGGTATTTGTCAATCAATACTTAAAAAATACACAATAGTTCTCAATGTACTGCTTTATATTGATAGATTATAAATCTGGTGCTTTGACCAATCTCATAATAGCTCTGTTAAGAGCTAAGTATTTGTGGGACACCTGGGTGGCTCAGTCGGTTAAGCGACCGACTTCTGCTTAGGTCATGATCTTGCGGTTTGTGGGTTTGAGCCCAGCATCAGGCTCTGTGCTGACAGCTCAGAGCCTGGACCCTCCTTCGGATTCTGTGTCTTCCTCTCTCTCTGCCCCTCCCCTACTCACACTCTGTCTCTCTCTCCTTCAAAAATAAATAAACATTAAAAAAAATTTTAAAAAAGAGCTAAGTTATTTGTTAAAAAAAAATCATTCTCCAAAATTCCAAGCTATTCGAGAGTAAAGAAATACTTTTACTTTAGTAGAGATTATATAATGAAATGTTATGTAACTATTTGAAAATATGTTTTTAAAGAAAATTAAATGGTATGAATAATTCTCATGGGATAATATCAAATTAAAATAATCTAGATATACAACTTACATAATTATATTTATTGTGTTTAAATATATTTCTTTTTAATATATTCTAAAATGAATATTATTTTATAATATGAAAAACAAATATATATTATGTAAATATAAGATGAATGACTTTTTTCAAAGTTACTATGGAATTATTGAAGCTATATTATATCATCTCTTATATTCACATATCATAAGGTTTTATCTATCTAGAACCTGATAGCAAATGGCATCATAACTTTCTCCACAGTTTTATCAAGTATCCATTTTGCTCAAATTGTGTTCATTATAATAATGTATAATATATAATAATAACACTATGTATAGTTACTCAAACAGAAGCCCTGTGCTAAGAACACTCAAAACATTGTGATCAGACTAAGGACATCACCAAGAATCTATTGCTAAATGATATGTACTTCCTGCCCAAAAACAAAATGACAAAATGCCATAAATGAAGTCAATCTCCAGAGAATAAAATGTAAATATATTTTCATATATATATACTTTGCAACTCTCTGCTTAACATGTTCAATCTCCTAGGTTTTAGTACTTCTGTAATACAACTATAATGCCTATTTTAATATTCTTGTCTATTAATTCTAATATCTGTGGCAGTTCTGCATTGTTTCAAATGTTTAATTTTTCTCCTTGGTATGTTTCATATTTTCCTGCCCTTTTTTCATGCCTGGCAATTTTAACTGGATGCCAGACATTGTAAATTTAACCTTGTTTGGTGCTAGATGTTTTTTTATTTCCCTATAAATATTCTTGAGTTTTGTTCTGGGACACAGCTAAGTTACTGGAAACAGTTTGATTCTTTCTGACATTTCTTTTAAGATTTTTTTAAAGTAGAACTAGAGGTGCATTTCTTCTAAAGCTGATCATTCCCATTAACTGAGGTTTAATTGTGTCCCCTCTGGAAAAGAGATGTGGAAGTTCGTCAGAATGTGACATCATTTGGAAATATGGCCGTTGCAGCTGGAAACAAGTGAAAATGAAGTCACTTTTGTGGGCCCTAATATGACTGGTATCATTATAAAAAGGGGGACTTTGGAGGCAGACACACACAGGAATAAGATGGCCGTTTCAAAATATGGGCGGGGATGGGAACTATGCTGCTGACTCAACACCTGGGGCCAACAAAAGCTAGGAAAGTGATAAGGCACAGATTCTCTTTCAAACCTTCATAAGGAACCAACTCTGCCAACACCTTGATTTCAGACTTCTAACCTCCAGATCCAGGAGACAATGCATTTCTTTTGTTTAAACCATGCAATCTGTGGAAGTTTCTTGCTACTGTTCTAGGAAATTACTACAGGACACAAAACTTTCTGAGCACTCTACCCCATGTGAACAATGAGGTTTTCCAGTCTGACTGTGATAATAGGCACTGTTTTTCTTTAACTATAGAGAACAAACACGGTTGCTGGAGGGGAGGTGGGTAAAATGTTAAATGTGTTAAATGGGTAATGGCCATTAAGGAGGGCACTTGCGATGAGCACTGCGTATTATATGTGATGAATCACTAAATTCTACTCCTGAAACTAATATTACACTATATGTTAACTAACTAGAAGTTTAAATGAAAACTCGAAACAAATAGGCATTATTTTTGGCTCTCCATGAGGGCTGGCTATTGTTATTTCAAATCCTTTGAGGTGATTCTTCCTATAGCCTTGAGTAGTTTCCTCTTTCTTATATACTGATTTGGGCTCTGCTGAATATTTGAGTGTACCCTCTGTAAACATCGAGAGTTTTCTCTCTGTCCACTTTTGTTTTCCTTTGCACTCTGTCCTGCTAGTTGTAATAAGCTTGTTCTTCCCATCTCAGCTCTCTCTCCTTAACCAGTGGAATCCACGGTGCCCCACCTGCTTTCTCTCTGCGCTGAAGCCTTCTCAAGACTGTAAACTTAGCATGAGCAATTATAGGGCTCACCCCGTTATCTCTCAGGGATGACTGCCCTTCATTACCTCATGTCCAATGTCTTGAAAACCATTGCTTCCTATATTTTGTCTGGTTTTTTCATTGTTCCAGTATGGATATGGTATGGGTAAATCCACTCTCTGTTACTCCGCCTTGAGCACAGAAGTATTCTCATATATGCATTATTTGTTTTTATTGTGGCATATTTTTATACAATTCTCCTCAATAATTTCTCCACAGTATCCAGAATGAAACTTTAAAGCTATACTTTAGGACATACCACCTCTCTACTTTTAGAGACTCTTAGAATAAAATCCAAAAACTATTCTATAGTATGTAAGCTCTCTTCCTTGGTCTGCTTCATGCCTATTGTTTTGACCTCATCTCCACGTCAGCTGCTATGCATCACCTACTGGCCTTCTTTGATTTCCTCACAGGCATAAGTTTATCCTGAGTGTTTACACTTGCCTGTAAACAACTTACACTTGCCTGTTCTCTGTGCCTGAAAATGCATTTTCCAGAGATTTTCTCAGAGTTGCCTATTATTCATCATTCAGAACTCAGCCCAAATATCTTTTTCTCAGAAAGTATTTCCCAATCCTATCTAAACTAATACACCTACCTACTGGCTCTATTGCCCAGTTTTATTTATACCATGTTTCTTTATCTGAAGTTAATTAGCTGCCCATATTCCCTTAGAAAATAAATTCCAAGAGATATATGAGTTCTACTTTCTTGTTCAAAGCTACACCTTCAGTGTTTAGATCAATGTCTATGGAATAGTAGTGCTCACTAAATGCTGTTGAGCACTGGATAAATTACTTTCATAAAAGAATGTAGACAGCTAAATATGTAGAAATAGCATTTTATATTGCATACCTCACACAAAAATAATATATTATTGTAAAATAATTATGTTTATGTTATCTGTTCATATTACAGTAAAAAGGAAATACAGTAACATGAATATTCTATAGGTATTTAAAATAGCATTTCCTTTTGCACTGCCTAAAATACGTTCCTGGCATTAAAGAGTGGAATATTCAGAAAGTTCATATTTGTATTAGAGTAAGTATTTATTATCCCCCATAATCTCTCATTCCCATAACTATAATATCTATAATTGCTCTGTGAACAAACTTATCTTCCAACATGACACCTAAGAAACGTAGCTATATTCTTTTGTTGATTTAAAAATGGTAATGATTGAAAAACTACAGGAAAATACTTAGAAAATGAAATCCTTAGTATTATATAAAAGACCTATAAATACAGTATATCAGTCTTAGAAAAATATTATTGTTACCTCGTGGGAAATAAGGGAAATGTGAAACAAGAAAATAGAAAGAGCTATATATGTAAATATGTGCTTTTAGTCAGAGATTTGAGTTGAAAAGTCTCTCCTAATATAGAATAATGGTTTTTATATTGGGAGAGGGAAGCACTGTTCTATCCTTTTATGCAAATCAGGTTCTGTAATGCAGACAGGCGTCAATTGAATAAGCCTTCTTTCAACTCTTATTACAAAGCGACATTAGTGGGGTCATAAAAAAGTAACTTCAGACACTATAGGCTGGAAAAAGAATTCCATTACAACCAGCCCGGGTTATCTTTATCCTCCAGTTCTGTTAAGCATCAGCCTTGAATTTAATGTATGGTGCATAATTTTCTATATGTTGGATATTGCATGTTTCATGTTTAGTAAAAAGTATACATATGTTCACTGACAATTTCATTGTATATATTCACATTTGATTATTTTCTCAAAGGAACCATTTACTTTTCCAGAGGAGGAAAATGGTATAGATGGAAATATTTCTTGGTGTAGACAGATAATGATGTTCACACTTAACAAATGTTGCAACTGGAGTTTCAGAAAGGGGAAACCCACATACAAACAAATTAAGTGTATGGACAACCTAGTTATTTGAGGAAGAGGCTAATTGCTGTGGGCAAGTATTTCTAAATACTGAACTTCAGACTTATACATGCTTACATAAGCAAGGCTGAGAAACCACTGTCTTCCCTGGCTAACTGATTAGGACAAATTAGAATATTTTCTCTGTGGGTAAGCCCACTCCCAAGAAGGAAGAAGAGGAAGGAGCTATACTACTTAAAGATCTGAGATGGTGAACAGCTCAAGTAGAGAGGATAAAACCTTCTCCATTTAGGGACACAGGCATATTTCATCTGTGACTCCTAAATATCCTATGATATTTTCCTCATTGTCATAGTCAAAGATGGTTTACCAACACTGTGTCTTTATTCTAAACTATTGGAATGAGAAATGGTGGATAAGCAAGTTCCTTTTAATAGTATAATCCAGAATTTACATACATTATTTTGTTCACATTTCTTTTCATTACAGCTTAGTTGCATGGCCATAAATAGTCATAAAGGAGGCTTGGTGATTGTGATATTGTGAAACAGATATTTGGTCTTTGTCCCTTGTTCCTGGCACAGAGCACCTAAAACACTTGGAATTTCCTAAGTGTTGAGACAAACAAAGGTGTCTTTTGTTATGTTAATGAGGTGAATTTTGGACCCTGTATTAGGATAGGGGCTGGTTGCCAGGAGAACCAACAATGTGATTAGAGGGTTGGAACTTCCAATCCCATCCCCCTGACCTCTGGGGAGGGGAGGGGGCTAGAGGTTGAATCAGTTTCCTGTGGCCAATTATTTAAGCCTCCATAATAACCGAAAGGATGAGGTTTAGAGAGCTTTAGCACTGCTAAACATGTGGTGATTTGGGGAAAGTGGAGCACCGTGAGAGCACATGGATACCTCACACCATTTTCTCATACCTTGACCTGTGCATCTCTTCCATCTGGCTGTTCATGAGCTGTATCTTTTTATAATAAACTGGTACTCCAGTAGGTAAAATGTTTCTCTGAGTTCTGTGAACTGTTCTAGCAAATTAATGGAACCCAAAGAGGGGATCATTGGAATCTCCCTCCAGTCTATAGCCAGTTGGTCAGAAGCACAGGTGACAATCTGGACTTATAATGAACATTTGAAATTGGTGGGGGAAGGGGCAGATTCCTTTCCAGGTAGATAGTGTCAGAATTCTAGGACACCCTGCTGATGTCTGGAGAATTGCTTGTTTGGTGCAAGGAAATCTTTCCCTCACCTGCAAATGGAAATTAGGAGCAAAAACTTTTAGTGGGCTTTTAATTTTATTTTATGAAAATTTGAAAAATAAAATTTGGTTCCATGTGAATTTACAACTTATAATTTAGACTACCCACTATGGTATATTATACTTATTTATTTTGGGTATGTAATATGTATAATTTTGGGTATGTGACTAGTATAACCTACAAGTCTACAAAATCCCTATTTCAAGTTCAAATAGCAAATGATGTATGTTTACTTCCTCAGAATTAGTTGTCTTTCCTCAGAATGGGTTTTTGCATATCTCTATCATTTTTCTTACCAAACAATTTTAATTACATATAAATACTTTTTTTTCCTGCTTCTGTGATTGTGATCACCCCAAGTCAGAAATTATCTTTTTCTCTTCAGTTCAGCGCCTGGCATATAATAAGCACTCAATGAATGTTTAGTGACTTGGTAAAAACCAGAATGTCAATTTATTACTTGTTACTTAAAATAATAATTAAAAGAGAAAGAGCCAAGTTTCCTGACAAGCTATATAGGAGGATATATTAGGATAAACTAGGCCTTGTTGCAGTTACCTGTAACTCAAATTTTATGGGTTAACACAGAAAAAGTTTATCATTCACACATCATTCACCATAGGTCTGGACTCCCCAGGGCAGCTTTCTGCTGTGAGTAACTCTAGGATCTAAGATGTTTTGATTCTATCCTAGTGGCTTTGCATCTCAATATGAAATCAACACTTTTGTTACAGTAGAGGAAGAAAGGAAACTACAAACTCTATGGGGGGTTATATTGCCCTATTCAAGAAGTGCCTTATATCATGTTTGTTCATGTTTCATTGGCCTAAACTGGTCACACTGTCCACCTAACTATAAAGAGACCAGAAAGTATAGTCTTCATTTATATCCAAGAAGGAAAAGGAAACCAAATATTACTGTGTTTTGATTACTAGTAGTGTCTACAATAAAGAGTAAATGATAATAACTTAGACACACTGAAGCAAATTTTGAAATTAGGATTTTACAGTTTTCATAAAAAAAGCCTTTACTCCACATTCATCAAAGAAATGAATGGCATTAAAAAGAGAGTATTTACTCACTACAGTTAATGTTCAGAGATTATAATTTCAACTGTTATGTTGATAAAAAATGATTATGGAGAACTGAAATTGAGACATTTTTCTAGAAATACAAACTTTCTACTTTTATGAGAATAAACTATCTGAGAAGAACATAAATGGACAAGATTGTTTCACATCTTTATACATTCATTCTCTTGTGTCTTACATCAACATTATTCTATGGACCTACATTGAGTCATGTCAGAAGAAAGCATCATATAAACTCACTCACCAGAATATGTACTTTAGGGATATTAAAAACCTGTAGTTTCCTCTTTATCATATTACATGAGGAAAATTGACTCCAGATCTTAGAAACAGAAAAACAAATAAAACAAAAACAGACTTCCAAACAACCAGTTTGCTTATTCTTTTGAGTGATATAAAATGATTGCACTTTGTTCTTTGTTTTGATCACATCCTCATGCCATGATGTTACATCCTCACTTCCGTCTGGTATATGGGCCATGTGGTTGCGTTTTTGTGCATTGATATATTTCTGGCTTTATCATTTTCCAGGCCATATTGTCTTTTCATGTGACTCTAAGAATTTTTTATCTTTTAGAATTTTACATTTTTATAATTCTCTGAAATAGTGAAAGATGGTAAATAGATAACCAAGTTACTCCTATATTCATTTTTAGGAACAAATAAAACTACTAAAAGAGTTGACCCTTATATCCTCTAGTTAACCATTTCTTTTCTTGTAGGCTTATGAGGAAAAACTTGTGTTTCTCCTCTATTACTCATTCAGAACACTTCTGTGACTAGATATGTTTTGTTTTGTTTTGCTTTTCCTATACTGACCAATTCTGATATTACCTGGGTGTCCTAAAATTCAATTAAGTTCTACACTATTATAGACGATACTATCTACTTGGAGTTAGTCACCAGATTCCATAGGTTAAGGGCTTAGCCCCATAAGACTGACCCCACTTCACACACCAGTTACAAATCCTAGGTGGTCACCTGTACTTCTGACCACCAGACTATCAGTTATGGTTCCCATGAGTCTTTCCTTGGGTTTGATAGTTTTCTAGAAAGGCTCAGAGAACTCAGGAAAACACTTACATTCACTGGATTATTATATAGTAAAGAATATGATAAAGGATACAAATGAGTGGTCAGATAAAGAGCCACATAGGGCAAGGTCTGGAAGAGTCCCAAGCATAGGAGCTTATGGCCCCCTGGAGTTGGGATGCACCACCCTCCCAGTATGTGAATGTATTCAACAACCCAGAATCTCTCCAAATTCCATACCTTCAGGATTTTAAAGAGGCTTCATCATGTAGGCATGATTAACTCATTTTCCAACCCTTCTTCCTCTATGGAGGATGGCAGGGGACTAGGAGTGGGGTGGGTAGGACTGAAAGTTCCAAGCTTCTAATCTTGGTCTTTCTAGTGATCAGCCCTTATCCAGCAGCCTGCCAACAGTCACCTCATTACAACAAAACATGTTCCTATCACCCAGGAAATTGCAAGGGATTTAGGAGCTCTGTGTCAGACACTCCTATCACTCAGGAAATTACAGTGGTTTTGAAGCTCTGTGTCAGGAACCAGAGTCAAATACCAAATATTAATAGGAACTGGGGATATATATTTCTTATTATTTCAAAAAGGTACATAGGAAGCTAAATCAAAATCAAATGCTATTTGGTGATTGTAAAATGTGACTTGGAAAGATTGGTATATGGTTTAAAATGTTAAAAGGCATCAGGTTAAAACAACCTAATGCCTAAGTCCTTCAGTTATGGACATAGACCATCAGGATGAACACATTTGGTTCTTGGGCTTCATCAGGCAAGCTTCTTCCTAGATAGGTTTAAGAAGGGATGGGGCACACCAATATTTATATCTGTAATAATTTTCCAAGGTTCTCTTCCTAAATAGATTTTAGCTTTGTTTATTTGCTATATTCTTTCTTCAGTATGTTAGAATTCTTCACTCACATTATGATCTAGCATTCTGGTATGGAAACTACTTTTTCTCAAGTGGCTTAGAGATTATCTTTGTCTCTATTCTCTCCCAAGATGAATTGAATCTATGTTTTAACTCAGTGATGATAATCTTTTTGCTTATGTGAGCATTCCATTGATGTGTTTCCCTAAGAAAGTGGTCTTGATTCAAACATTGCTGGAAAATATTGTCAAATTCTTTCCCTATATAACCTTAAACTTTCTTTTTCATATTTCTTATGGAAAGCACAACTGAAAAAATTAATAATCATAACAGTTTCTTGAAAAATTGTAGTTTAATTTTCAGCTGACGTTTGGAAGGGGAATTTGATAAAGGCCTTTGTCATTTCCTAAGAAAACCACATATCATACATGTGTTAGCACATGATTTCAAAGATATGCTCCCGTCATAATACTAAGTACTATATATCCAAAAGGCTTCTCAACTATATTTTCTCTAACAAAATCTCTTTTTTTGGCAATCTTTTATCTCTTACCTCTAGGCAAATAGCTTCAAAATCTTAGTCTCAATTCTTCACCTTTTTGATTTGCTTGCAAACATCTCTTACATGATATCAGGTATCAATTCCTCTGTTTCCTCTGAATCCCTATAGTTTTATTCTTTACCTTCTTGTGGGGCACACCACATTCAACATTGTATTTGTGTCATCTCATCCAATAGACTTAGACTATCTGTGGGCAAATTTAAGGATGGGAATTTCCTGTTCAAGTTTACAAAGAAATTCCTAACTGGGGGTAAAAAAGGAAAAAAAAGCCAGGGGGTGGGGGACGAAACCTCTTTTAAACTTATTTTTTTAGCCAGGAAAATGTATATTTCATAATCAAGCAAAACTTCCAACCAGGTTCCAGAACTGTAACTAAGACATCAGAAGGTAGCCCCACATTAGAATGTTAAATGCTTAAAACATTTCTTCCTGAGCATCAGTTAAGATGGCTTTGTATAGAGTAATGACCTTTCTTAGTACCAGCCACATCTGAGATGGACATTCCCACTTTTGACATTGGACATGCTTTTGAAAATGTCCACACATGACTCTAATAGTCTGTTGGTTGAATTTATTTATTTTATTTATTTTTAATTTTCTTAACATTTATTTATTACTGAGAGACAGAGAAACACAGAGCGTGAGCAGGGGAGGGGTAGAGAGAGGGGGAGACACAGAATCTGAAGTAGGCTCCAGGCTCTGAGCTGTCAGCACAGAGCCCAACGTGAGGCTCAAACTCAAAAACTGCAAGATCATGACCTGAGCCGAAGTCGGTCGCTTAACCAATGTAGCCACCCAGGTGCCCTAGTCTATTGGCTGAATTTAGAATGTAACTCTAGAATTTATTCTTACACATAATTTTGTTAAATATATATATAGATAGATAGATATAGATATAGATGATATAGATATAGATGATATATAGATATAGATATATAGATATAGATACAGATAGATATAGATATAGATGTATTTGTGTGTGTGTGTGTGTGTGTATATATATATATATATATAAATCACTTGGGAATAATAAATATTTTTCTCTATAGATATAGATATATTTGTGTGTGTGGTGTATATATATATATATATATATATGTAAAGTTTTGGTATTAAAAATAAAGAGGTATATCAGGGAAAAGGTTAAACAGGGAGAATTTCTGCTAACATTCTTTCAGTCACAGTTAATAGGAACTAACTTGAGGTAGTATAATTAAGAAAATTATTTAAAGAATATTGGGTAACCTCACAGAATCCAAGGATGAGCTGATCTACTAAGTCTCCAAAAGGGTAGGAATAAGAGTCATTTTAGAGATCTTGGCTGCAGAATGTCCCATATTTGCTTATCATAGAAGGATCATAGTCCTGTTTTAGCCACAAATCAGAACCCAGATATTGCTCTGCAGATCAAAACTCCAAACCTTTGGGATAAAGCATCTGATTGGCTCTTCTTGATTCAGGTGTGCTGCTGCTAGGCAAATCAACTTGGGCTGGGAAAAATCAGTAGATAAAGCTGGCTGCTTAGGGACCACCTATATGGGTCCATATGGGTAGTTCTTAGATTCAGGAGGTTTAGCATAACAATGCCAAAGCTTTTCTCTATTACCTGTATCTGATTCATTTATAAATGAATGGGTGTGGGGGATGGAATTTATTTTCCACTACTGAACCTAGCCTAAGTGCATGTACATAGTAGACATATGATGAATTCATATAATTTCCTTTGAGTCTACATTTTTTTCCCAAAGATCTGTGATATATCACACAATCACTACTCAAAGCACAGAACTTGAAAACATTTATTATGATGTTTTCATTTCAGAAAATCCCTAAATTCAATTTAAATTAAATTAATCCGGGGCGCCTGGGTGGCGCAGTCGGTTAAGCGTCCGACTTCAGCCAGGTCACGATCTCGCGGTCCGTGAGTTCGAGCCCCGCGTCAGGCTCTGGGCTGATGGCTCGGAGCCTGGAGCCTGTTTCCGATTCTGTGTCTCCCTCTCTCTCTGCCCCTCCCCCGTTCATGCTCTGTCTCTCTCTGTCCCAAAAATAAATAAAAAACGTTGGGAAAAAAAAATTAAAAAAAAAAAAAATTAATCCAATGCATTTTGATGCCAATGTTATTCAAAGAAAGTGTTGAGTTTATTTTTCAAGTTAAAGTAAGTTGAAGTCATTGGAGTAAGCTTCTTACAGAATTATTAAAATAATGCTATCGGACTGACAGGCAGTGAAATTTAGCTTAACTGCTATGAAAAGAGTTTGTTCTTTGTTTTGTTTTGTTGTGTTTTGTGTATGAAAAGATTATAATTACACCCATTCAGTTCTCCTTGTCTGCTTCTTTACAGGAATTCCCTAAGTTGTATGAAATATGGATGAGGTCTATAACATCTGACTTAAAATACACAAATATTTTGAAAAATTCTCAAATATCTTTCTTTGGCTTTCATGGTTTTAAAATTCTAAATCTGTTGGGAAATATACTTTTTCTAAAAGCTGACGTGCTAATAAAGCATAGCTCAGATCAAATATAAAGTATAATCTGATTAGAAAACCTTTATTATAATATTTGCTAAAGAATATGCAAAATTATATAGCTTCATGAATACCAACAGCAATATTATTACTAATGGCAAATTTGGAACTTTATTCCCGCCTTCCCTGTCTGTCTTCCCCAAACCACAACACTATATTTTCAAAGTGAAATGGTTTGATTTGAATTGCAAATCTTATCACATATATAGTTTTATTCTTTTCTATCTGGATGAGTGACAGTGGTATATAAGAGTTAACAAACCTTATCCAGTTTTAAATACATTTCTGGTATTGAAAACTAACAGAGCTGAAAGTTGAATGGGAGAAAGCTCAGCTCCTGTATTCATTCTTTTATTTGTGTTCTGAAAGGGCCTTATGGAGGAAACCTGATAGAAATGTCATGGCATTACTAAATAGATGGAAGTCCAAGGTGGGAAAATAAAAGGTTGGCTTTGCTGCTTCTTTTGTCATTGTATAAGGAATGGATAGTGCTTTCAGAATGAGGGCCTGAGGCTATGCATGTCCTTTAATTTCTCAGACCCTGAGAAGAAGCGAATCCATCCCTCAATGGTCTACTGAAAGAAGCTTTTAAAGAAACTCCATGTCCCAAGAACACACATCGCTTGTAAAGATGACAACAAAATGGGGGGAAATCTAAATGAAGGAGGCATATATCCCTGCACACAGGGATAGACAACACCCACTTGAGTAGTGATCTGGGAGGATTATCAGCATGACTGCATTGGAACTTGTTTTCTGTGATTTGTTGTGCTCCGTTTCACTGGAATATGGGCTCATCTTTAAATTGTGTGTGAAGTAGAGTGATAATTTGGGCGTCACGCGTCACAGGAGCTTACAGCTAGCTACATTGTTAACATATGACAGCCAAACAAGTAAAAACACTACACTGAGAAATTCCTAGAAAACTTTGCAATTTGTTTCTCATCTGAAGCCACAAAGTATTGTGGAAAAGTAACGTCTTTGGAGTGATGCATTCTTGAGTTTATATACTCACTTTCTTTCTTTCTGCCTTTTGGCAGATTACTTAAATTTTGGGCCTCTGTTTCTAGCATTCTTACATGAGGATAGTAATATAGACAATATTATGATCTCTGAAAGATTAGCTGAAATAACATTGGTAAAAACATCGGTACAAATTAAACTTATGGTAGGGGTTAATTTGCTTTCCCCCACTGAAATTAATTTGGCTCTAAAGTGGATGGTTGTATTTACTCTTTTTTTAACTGGTGACAAGAGTTACAGAAGAATATCAAGAATGATATAGAATTTCTGCCATTTAGAGTATAAATGTTAGTGATTATGTGAAAATAAAGATCTGGAACTCAACTCTTGGGCAGAATAAATGCATGCTACACCTCACCTTTCCTTAATCGGTGAAGCTTTAAACGGCAGAACATGCATAATACATATTTGTCCTGCAATATGATATCTGAAAATATAGCAAATTTTTGCCTAACAGTGTAGTACTGCCATTTATAAGAGAATTATCAAATATTTTAGTTGAGAAAGCAGAACAGCTATAGCTTTATCCTAAAGTTAAGTAAGAAAATAAAGTAAATGACATAGATGTTAGTTCTTTAGTTTAAACACGATAGTACCCATAAACAAGTAACTATATTTCCCTGTTTTCCTGGGACAGTCCTGAGTTACATTTGGAATGCCATCTGTATTATTAAAAGGGCCTATTCCACTTTCAAAGGAGCATTGTTAATATAAGTAGTAGAAGAAAACACATTTTTTAAATAAACTGATTTTTGGAAAACCTTTCTAATTATGACTTAAAATCTAGATTCAGTAAGAGAACATATTGGTAAATTCAACTACATTGAAAAGGAATAACAATCATATGGAAAAATACCATGAACAAAGTCAAAAGAAAACCAAAAAACTGGGAAAAAATGTATGTAACATATATCACAGATAAAGGTCTAATATATAAGGGACTCTTAAAAACTGGAAAATAAAAAGACCAAATCCTCAATTTATTAAAAGGACAAAGTACTGATCAATAAAGCTGGTCAGACTCACCAAGAAAAAAAGAAGAGGATTCTAATAAATAACATCAGAAATGAAAAACTTACAACTGACACCACAGAAATATAAAGAATCAAAAGAGACTACTACACTATGCCAAAAAATTGGAAAACATAGAAGAAATGGATAAATTCCTAGAAAAATAAGACCTTCTAATACTGAATCACAAAGAAATACAATATCTGAATAGATAGATTATAAGTAATGAAATTGAATCAGTAATTTAAAAATTTCCCAAAACAACGATCCAGAACCCGGCAGCTTCACAGGTGTATTTTATGAAATATTTAAAGAAGAATTGGTACCTATCCTTTTCAAATTATTCCAAAATATTGAGGAGGTGATACTTCCAAACTCATTTTACAAGGCCAAACTTACTCTAATAACAAAACCATAAAGAAAGACACCATAAAGACACCATAAAGAAAAATTATAGGCCAATATCCCTGATGAACTTAGATGCAAAAATCCCCAATAAAACATTAGCAAATCAAATTAAACATTATGTTAAAAGAATTATACACCACAATTACGTGGGATTTATTCCAGGGATGCAAGAATGGTTCAACATCCATAAATCAATCAATGTGACATACCACATTAACAGAACAAAGGATAAAAAACATATAATTATCTCAATAGAGGCAGAAAGAGCGTTTGACTAAATTGAACCATGATTTATGATAAAAACTCAACAAAGTGGATATAGAAGAAATGTATCTCGACATAATGAAAGCTATATATAACAAACCCACAGCTTACATCATACTCAATGGTGAAGAACTGAAAGCTTTTCCTCTAAGATTAGAACAAGATAAAGATGAGCATCCTTGCCACTTTTATTCAACATAGTATTGGAAATCCTAGCCACAGCAATTAGAATAAGAAATAAAAGGCATCCAAATCAGAGAGAAATAAGTAAAACTGTCTCTATTTACAGATGACATGATAATATATATATAAAATTATAAAAACTCCTCTAAGTCTATTAAAACTAATAATTAAATTCAGTAAAGTTGCAGGACACAAAATAACATACAGAAATTCATTGTATTTCTATACACTAAAAGAGAGCTATCAGAAAGATAAATTAAGAAAATAATCTCATTTACATTTGCATCAAAAGAATAAAATAGCTAATATTATAACAAAAGAGGTGAAATACCCATACACTAAAAACTATGAGACATTAATGAAAGAAATTGAAGATAACACAAAAACTGTAAAGATATAGCATGCTCATGGATTAGAAGGATTAATACCATTAAAATGTCCATACCACCCAAAGTAATCTACAGATTAAATCCACCTTCCGTGAAAATACCAATGACATTTTCCACAGAACTACAACAAAAAAATCATAAAATTTGTATGGAACCACAAAAAATTGTAAATAGCAAAAGCAATCTTGAGAAGGAATAAAGCAAGAGGTATTATCTCTCTGATTTCAAACTGTACTACAAAGCCATAGTAACCAAAACAATATGATACAAGCATTAAAACAGACTCAAAGAGAAGAGAGAGACCAGAAATAAACTCGAGCATATATGGTCAATTAAGCAATGACGAAGGAGGTAAGATTATATAGTGTGGAAAATACAGTCTCTTCAATAACTGGTGCTAGAAAAACTGCATGGCTACATGCAAAAGAATGAGACTAGATTACTATCTTACAACATATAGAAAAATAAATTCAAAATGGATTAAAGACTTGAATGTAAGACCTAAAGTCATAAAACTCCTAGAAATCATAGGCAGTAAATTCTCTGACGTGGGTCTTAATATTTTTTTTTCTGACCAGTCTCCTCAAGCAAGGGCAAAAAAAGCTAAAATTAAAAAAAAAAAAAAAAAAAAGGATTACATCAAATTGAACAGCTTTTTCACAGTGAAAGAAATCATTAACAAAACAAAAAAGCAACTTACTGAATGGGAGAAGATATTTGCAAATCTTGCATCTGATAAGAGTTTAATCTAAAATATATAAACCTGGGGCACCTAGGTGGCTCAGTTGGTTTAGCATCTGACTCTCGATTTGGCTCAGGTCATGATCCCAGGGTTGTGGGATTGAGCCCCAATCTGGGCTCTGCGCTGAATATAGAACTTGCTTAAGATTCTCTCCCTCTCCCTATCTCTCTCCTCTCTCTCTCTCTCTCTCTCTCTCTCTCTCTCACCTACTGGTGCTCTCCCTCTCTAAAAAGAAAATAAATAATACATTAAAATATATATAGGAGGATCCAAGATGGCGGAACAGCATGGAAGTTTTTGTGTGTCTCACATCTATGAAATACAGCCAGACGAACAGTAAACCATCCTGCACACCTAGAAAACTGATTTGAGGATTAACACAATCTGCACAACCTGAACCACAGAATTCAGCAGGTATGCGGCGCAGAGAGGTGAACTTGGGGAGAAAGAAGCCGCTGCGGGCAGAGGGCAGGTTTTGCAGGCGGAGAGAGGACAGAAACGGGGAGAATACAGGAAAAGCACTCCTCCCCATAAGCAGCTGGAGAGAAAGTGGAAAATTAAAAACAGCCGCAGGGACTAAACTAAAAAGGAAGAAAGGAGAAAGGAGAGGGCTTAAATTCCATTAAGACTGTAAACAAGGGGAGCGCAAAGGCTGCAACTCCACGGCTCAATACCTGGTGGTGCTCTGGTGGGAAGGGCGAATCCCCAGGAACAGAGTGGGGTCCGGGAGGTTCTCGAGCCATACGGAGAAAAGCGGTCCCACTGCTTTGGTAGAGACTGTTGAAGCCACCTGGTCCCAGCAGACCCCAGAGAATGGTCACATTTGCTGTGCTGGGGTAAGGTTGTTAAAGGTGAAGCCTGGTGCCAGATGTGTGTTGTGATTTTCCACAATCCCTGAAACACTGCTGCTATACTATCTTGCAGACTTTTTCTGGGGCAGGCTGGCACCTGGCCACAGTCTTGGGGCACCGACAGCAGCAGGGTCCAGAAAGGGTTCCTGGGTGCAGCCGACATTCGGCCCTGCTGGGTGAGACCCTCGCACAGAGGGACAGAACGGGTCAAAACCTCAGTTCTTCAGAAGTAAGGGGCTGGGGAAAACAGCCACACCAGAGACAAAACTCAGGAGAGAGGTACTGCCTGGGGCTTGGTCACGGGGAGTGACCAAGTGAAGGGGGGAGTGGACGAAAGCTGAAGACAGAGGACGGTGCGCAATTGCTGATTGCTATTCAGAGAGAAAAGTTCCCATACTAGACACTGTGTAGGTGGGTGACACATTTTCACCCCTCCTGTGCATTCGCATACGCACTTATGAGCGCCACAACAACCCACGCAGGTAGGCTAGCAGCGTCATCTATCGGAGAACGGAGTCATTACACTGAGCCCCACCCAGCTAGGCCATCCTCGCTCTTCAAGAACACAAGTCTCATTGCCTGCTTAGTTTATGGACCATAAAGTGCTTCATAGTCTGAATTCTGGGCCAAAACAAAGTAATTTCAGTCCTATTTCAATCTGTTAGCAAGTCCATCTATTGAATTTTCTTTCTTTCTTTTTTCTCTTTTTCACTTCTTGAATACAGAAAGAGGAAAAAAATTCATTTTTATTTTCAATTTTTATTAAAAATATTTTTCTTTAGTTTTTTAACTATATGTTTTTCTTTTGTGTAAATTTTCTCAAATTCTATTTTACTTCCATCATTTTACTTAAGTCTTCTTCAGTGTATTCACTTTTTCAAATTTTCAAACAATTTCCTTTTTTTTCATTTTTCTCTTTTTCATTTCTTTACTTTTGTCTTGAATACAGAAATATATAAACCTCATTTTTATTTTCAACTTCTATTAAAAATATTTTTCTTTAATTTTTACTATATTTTTCCTTTTATGTAAATTTTTCCAGATTCTATTTTACTTCCATCATTTTATTTTAGTCTACTACAGTGTATTAACTTTTTCAAATTATCAAATGATTTCCTTTTTTTCTTTTTTCTCTTTTTCATTTCTTTTCTTTTTCTAGAATACAGAAAGAGAAAAAATTCTTTTTTAGTTTCAATTTTTATTAAAAATATTTTTCATTACTTTTTTCTACTATATTCTTTACTTTTGTGTAAATTTTTTCAAATTTTATTTTACTCCTATCATTTCATTTTAGTCTACTTCAGTGTATTCATTTTTTCAAATTCTCAAATGATTTCATTTCCGCCCCCCCCCCTTGCTTTTTTTCTCTAATCTATCAAACCACTTTCAACACCCAGAACAAAACACACCTAGGATCTAGCATCCTGTATTCAATTTTTTTTGTTTGTGTGTCCTTTTAATTTTTTAATTTTAACATTTTTTAAATTTTAATTTTAATTTTTCTACCTCATTAATTCCTTTTCTCCCTTCAAAATGATGAAACGAAAGAATTCACCACAAAAGAAAGAGCCGGAAGAAACAATAGCCAGGGAAGTAACCAACACAGAAACAAGTAAGATGTCTGAATCAGAATTTAGAATCACAATAATAAGAATACTAGCTAGAGTCAAAAATACATTAGAATCCCTTTCTGCGGAGATAAAAGAAGTAAAACTAGTCAGGATGAAATAAAAAAATGCTGTAACTGAGCTGCAGTCTTGAATGGATGACACGGCGGCAAGGATAGAGAGGCAGAACAGAAAATCAGTGATATAGAGGACAAACTTAGGGAGAAAAATGAAGCAGAAAATAAGAGGGAGATTAAGGGAAAAGGGCACGATCTAAGAATTAGAGAAATCAGTGACTCACTAAAAAGGAACAACATCAGAAGCATAGGGGTCCCAGAAGAGGAAGAGAGAGAAATAGAGATAGAAGGGTTATGTTAGCAAATCATAAAGAAAAACTTTCCTAACCCAGGTAAAGACACAGACATCAAAATCCAGGAAGCACAGAGGACCCCCATTAGATTCAACAAAAACCGACCATCAACAAGGCATATCATAGTCAAATTCACAAAGTACTCAGACAAGGGGAGAATCGCGAAAGCAGCGAGGGACAAAAAAGTCCTTAATCTACAAGGGAAGACAGATCAGGTTCATAGTAGACCTATCCACAGAAACTTGGCAGGCCAGAAAGGAGTGGCAGGATATATTCAGTGTGTGGAATCAGAAAAATATGCAGCCAATAATTCTTTATCTAGCAAGGCTGTCATTCAAAATAGAAGGAGAGATAAAAAGTTTCCCAAACAAAAATTAAAGGAGTTTGTGACCACTAAAGAAGCCCTGCAAGAAATTTTAAGGGGGACTCTCTGAGGGGAGAAAAGATGAAAATATATATAAATAAATAAATAACAAAAGCAACAAAGATTAGAAAGGACCACCAGAAACTCCAACTCTACAAGCATCAAAATGGCAATACATTCATATCTTTCAGTACTCACTCTAAACGTCAATGGACTCGGGGCTCCTAGGTGGCTCAGTCGGTTGAGCGTCCGAATTCGGCTCAGGTCATGATCTCACAGTCTGTGAGTTCAAGTCCCATGGCGTGCTCTGTGCTGACAGCTCAGAGCCTGGAGCTTCTTCAGATTATGTGTCTCCCTCTCTCTGCTCCTTCCCTGCTCATGCTCTGTCTCTCTCTGTCTCAAAAATAATAAAAACTTTAAAAAAATTTAAAAAAAATAAAAATAAACATCAATGGACTCAATGCTCCAATCAAAAGACATAGGGTAACAGAATGGATGAGAAAACAAGATCCATCTATATGCTATTTACAAGATACCCACTTTAGAACCTAAGACACCTTCAGATTGAAAATAAGGGGATGGAGAAACCTCTGTCATGCTAATGGTCAACAAAAGAAAGCTGGAGCAGCCATTCTTGTATCAGACAATCTAGACTTTAAAGTAAAGACTGTATCAAGAGATGCAGAAGGGCATTATATCATAATCAAAGGGTCTATCCATCAAGAAGACCTAACAATTGTGAACATTTATGTGCCAAATGTGGCAGCACACAAATATATACATCAATTAATTACAAACATAAAGAAACTCATCAATAGTAAAAACATAATAGTAGGAGACTTCAACACCCCACTCACAACAATGGACAGATCATCTATTCAAAAAATCAACAAGGAAACAATGGCTTTGAATGACACACTGGACCAGATGGACTTAACAGATATATTCAGAACATTTCATCCTAAAGCAGCAGAATATACATTCTTCTCCAGTGCACATGGAACGTTCTCCAGAATAGACCATATACTGGGACACAAATCAGCCCTAAGTAAGTACCAAAAGATCGAGATCATACCATGCATAGTTTCAGACCACAATGCTATGGAACTCAAAATCAACCAAAAGAAAAAATTTGGACAGGTAACAAATACTTGGAGACTTAAGAACATCCTACTAAAGAATGAATGGGCTAACCAAGCAGTTAAAGAGGAAATTAAAAAGTATATGGAAGTCAATGAAAATGATAACACCACAACCTAAAACCTCTGGCTTTCAGCAAAGGTGGTCATAAGAAGAAAGTATATAGCAATCCAGGCCTACCTTAAGAAGGAAGAAATATTTCAGATACACAACGAAACCTTATGCCTTAAGGAGCTGGAAAATGAACAGCAAATAAAACCCCAAACCAGCAGAAGACAGGAAATAATAAAGATTAGAGCAGAAATTAATGCTATCAAAACCAAAAACAACAACAACAAAAACACAGTAGAACAGATCAATGAAACCAGAAGCTGGTTCTTTGAAAGAATTAACAACATTGATAAACCACTAGCCAGTTGGATCAAAAGAAAAAGGAAAGGACCCAAATAAATAGTATCAAGAATGAAAGAGGAGAGATTAAAACCAACACAGCAGAAATAAAAACAATAATAATAGAATATTATGAGCAATTATAAGCTAATAAAATGGGCAATCTGGAAGAAATGGACAAGTTCCTAGAAAGATACACTACCAAAACTGAAACAGGAAGAAAAAGACAATTTGAACAGACCCATAACTAGTAAGAAAATTGAATTAGTAATCAAAAATCTGCCAAAAAAGCAAGAGTCCAGGGCCAGATGGTTGTCCAGGGGAATTCTCCCAAACATTTAAGGAAGAGTTAACACCTATTCTCTTGAAGGTGTTCCAAAAAAATAGAAATGGAAGGAAAACTTCCAAACTCTTTCTCTGAAGCCAGCATGACCTTGATTCCAAAACCAGACAGAGACCCCACTAAAAAGGAGAACTATAGACCCATTTCCATGATGAACATGGAGGCAAAAATCCTCAAAAAGAAATTAGCCAACCGGATCCAACTATACATTAAAAAATTATTCACTATGACCAAGTGGGATTTATACCTGGGATACAAGAATGGTTCAATATCCGCAACAATGTGATTCATCACATCAATAAAAGAAAGGACAAGGACCATATGATCCTTTCAACAGATGCAGAGAAAGCATTTGACCAAATTCAGCATCCTTTCTTGATAAAAACCCTCAAGGAAGTAGGGATAGAAGGAGCATACCTCAAGATCATAAAAGCCATATATGAACGACCCAACGCTAATATCATCCTCAGTGGGGAAAAACTGAGAGCTTTCCCCCTAAGGTCAGGAACAAGACAGGGATATCCATTCTCACCACTGTTATTTAACATAGTATTGGAAGTCTTAGCCTCTGCAATCAGACAACACAAAGAAATAAAAGGCATCCAAATCGGCCAGGAGGAGGTCAAACTTTCTTCGCAGATGGCATGATACTCTATATGGAAAACCCAAAAGATTCCACCAAAAAACTTCTAGAACTGATCCATGAATTCAGCAAAGTTGCAGGATATAAAATCAATGCACAGAAATCGGTTGCATTCCTATACATCAACAATGAAGAGACAGAGGAATCAAGGAATCAATCCCATTTATAGTTGCACCAAAAACTATAAAATACCTAGGAATAAATCTAACCAAAGAGGTAAAAAATCTATACACTGAAAACTATAGAAAGCTTATAAAAGAAATTGAAGAAGACACAAAAAAATGGAAAAAAGATTCCATGCTCCTGGATAGGAAGAACAAATATTGTTAAAGTGTCGATACTACCCAAAGCAATCTACATATTCAATGCAATCCCTATCAAAACAACACCAGCATTCTTCACAGAGCTAGAACAAATAATCCAAAAATTTGTATGGAAACAGAAAAGACCCTGAATAGCCAAAGCAATCTTGAAAAAGAAAACCAAAGCAGGAGGCATCACAATCCCAGAGTTCAAGCTATACTACAAAACTGTAAGTATCAAGACAGTATGGTAGTGGCACAAGAACATACTCAGATGAATGGAACCGAATAGAGAACCCATAAATGGACCCACAAACATATAGCCAAGCAATTGTTGACAAAGCAGGAAAGAATATCCAATGGAATAAAGACAGTCTCTTCAGCAAGTGGTGCTGGGAAAACTGGACAGCAACATGTAGAAGAATGATCCTGGACCACTTTCTTACACCACGCACAAAGACCTAAATGTAAAATAGGAAAACATCAAAATCCTCGAGGAGAAAGCAGGAAAAACCTCTTTGATCTTGGCCACAGCAACTTCTTACTCAACACATCTCCAGAGGCAAGGGAAACAAAAGCAAAAATGAACTACTAGGACCTCATCCAAATAAAAGCTTCTGCATAGTGAAGGAAACAGTCAGCAAAACTAAAAGGCAACTGACAGAAGGGGAGAAGATATTTGCAAATGACATATCAGATAAAGGGTTAGTATCCAAAATCTATAAAGAACTTATCAAACTCAACACCCAAAAAACAAATAATCCAGTGACGAAATGGGCAAAAGACATGAATAGACACTTCTCCAAAGAAGACATCCAGATGGCCAACTGACACATGGAAAAATGCTCAACATCACTCATCATCAGGGAAATACAAATCAAAACCACCATGAGATAACACCTTACACTTGTCAGAATGGCTAACATTAACAACTCAGGCAACAACAGATGTTGGCGAGGATGGGGAGAAAGAGGATCTCTTTTGCATTGTTGGTGGCAATGCAGGCTGGTGCAGCCACCCTGGCAAACAGTATGGAGGTTCTTCAAAAAACTAAAAATAGAACTAACCTATGACCCAGAAATTGCACCACTTGGCATTTATCCAAGGGATACATGTGTGGTCTTTTGAAGGGACACATGCACCCCAATGTTTATAGCAGCACTATCAACAATAGCCAAAGTATGGATAGAGCCCAAAATGAATGGATAAAGAAGATGTGGTATACACACACACACACACACACACACACACACACACACAATGGAGTATTACTCGGCAATCAAAAAGAATGAAATCTTGCCATTTGCAATGACGTGGATGGAACTAGAGGTTATTGTGTTAAGTGAAATCAGTCAGTCAGAGAAAGACAAAAATCATATGACTTCACTCGTGTGAGGACTTTAAGATACAAAACAGATGAACATAAGGGAAGGGAAACAAAAATAATATAAAAACAGGGAGGGGGACAAAGCAGAAGAGACTCATAAATATGGAGAAAAAACTGAGGGTTACTGGAGGGGCTGTGAGAGGGAGGATGGGCTAAATGGGAAGGGGCACTACGGAATCTGCTTTTGAAATCATTGTACTATATGCTAACTAATTTGTATGTAAATGTAAAAAAACTTTAAAAAATAAAAAATAAAATTAAAAAAATATATATATTAAACAAATTAATATTTAAAAAAAAGCAACCCAATTAAAAAAATTGGCAGAAGACTTCTTTTCTAAAGAAGACCTACGGATGGCAAACAGACACATGAAAAGATGCTCAACATCACTCATCATCAGAGAAATGCAAATAAAAACCATAATTTCACACCTGTCAGAATGGCTATTACCAAAAACACAAGAAATAACAAGTGTCAGTAAGAATGTGGAGAAAAGGGAACCCTCGTACAATGTCACTGAGAATGTAAATTGGTGCAGCCCCTTGGGAAAACAGTACGGAAGGTCCTCAAAATATTAAAAATAGAACTACCATGGTGCATGTGTGTCTTTGGTGGTTGAGGTTCCAACTCTTGATCTCGGCTCTGGTCATGACCTTACAGATAGTAGGATTGAGCCCCATGTCAGTACAGGGTCTGCTTGGAATTCTCTCTCTCCCTCTCCCTCTGTCCTTCCCCTATGCTCTCCCTCTTTCTTTCTCAAAATAAATACATAAACATTTCTAAAAAAATAAAACTGCCATACAGTCCAGCAATTCCACTTATGGATATTTACCCAAAGGAAGTGAAACACCAATAGCACCCTATGTTTATTGAAGAATTTTTTACAATAGCCAAGATATGAAAGCACTACCTAAGTGTCTATTGCTAGATGAATGGGTAAAGAAGATGTGCTATTACTCAGTCCTAAAAAAAGAATGAAATCTTGTCATTTGTGACAACATGGAGAGATATGGATGGACTTAGAGGGCATTATGCTAAGTGAAATAAGCCAGAGAAAGTAAAAAACTGTATTATTTCATTTTTTGTGGAATCCGAAACCAATAAAACAAAACCAAATAGCAACGCACTCATAGATACAGGAAACAAACTTTTGGTTGGGGGACAGGCATAATAGGTGAAGAGGATTAAGAACTATAAACTTCCAGTTATAAAATACATAGGTCATAGGGATGTAGTATGCAGCATAGGTAATACAGTAATTATATTGTAATGACTTTGAATGGTGACAGAGGTAACTAGACTTACCATGGGGATCCTTTTGTAATGTACAAAAATGTCAAATCACTATGATGTACACCTGAAACTAATATGATATTGTATGTCAATTATACTTCAATATAAAAGTGCAAATTAATGAATGACATATAGAAAAACTGATCTGTAAAACATCTTAAACATTTTAAAATACGCTCATTTTCACTCTTATTAAGAGAAATGCAAGTTAAAACTACCACAAGATAGCACCTACAAAGTGTGTAAAAATTTAAAAGCCTGTTGCGACACTCTGTAGGTAAAACTGTGGGGAAACAGACCTCCTACACTGCTAGTGAGAGGGCCAAGTGGCACAATCCCATTTCTAGGGTTTAACTAAAGATACGATGACAAACATAAAATATCACATAAACAAATTTATTCACTGAGTTATTATTTGTGTGACAAAATATTGAAAGCAACCTAACATAATGTATTTGTATGGCAGCATAAACAAACAAGTGTATGGAATCTCTATAACCTGCTATGGAATGGTTTTTGAGACATAATAGGTGAAAAATATAAAGGGCAAATAATGCTTCATGCCCCATTGTTTTATAAGAAAGAAAAAGAAATCCTGAAGGCAATGTATGCACTTGTTATTTTTGTGGAAAGAAAGCTAGAAAAATAAATTAAGATAATAAAACTCATACTCAGAGAGAGTGGGAAGTAATGTTATTATTGGGATAGTGCTGGGAGTGAGAATTAACTGAGTTGAACTTTTTATATGGTTTGACTTTTGAACCATATTAATACTTCACATATTCAAAAATAAAATTATACAGGATAAAATAATCACTCCAATTGCATCTAAAGAAAAACAAACCAAACTTTATTTCAAATTAATACAATATATAAGAAATAGAATAAACTAAGGTAACTTTCAGACACAGTCCTCTGACAGAACACACTTAGTGGTAGATAGATATTCTAAGGACAAAAATAACCACAAAGGAATTATAGTTGACCCTTGAACAACATGAGAGGTTTGGGGAACTTACCCCCTGTACAGTTGAAAATCATAGGGGCGCCTGGGTGGCTCAGTCGGTTAAGCTTCAGACTCTTGGTTTCCGCTCAGGTCATGATTTGGAAGTTTTGTGAATTCAAGCCTCACATCGGGCTCTGTGCTGTGTGGAGTCTGCTTGGGATTCTCTCTCCTCTCTCTGCCCCTCCCACATGCACAGTCTCTGTCTCTCTCAAATAAAATTAAAAAAAAAAAGAAAGAAAATCATATAACTATTGTGTCCCCCCAAAACTTAACTGCTATTGGCATACTGTTAACTGGAAGCCTTACCAATAACATAAACAATCAACACATATTTTGTATGATATATGCATTATATACTGTACTCTTACAATAAATAAGCTAGAGGAAAGAGATCATTATTAGGACAATCATAAGGAAGAGAAAATACATTTACAGTACTATAACTGTGTTGAGAAAAATCTTGTGTATGAGCGGACCTGCACACTTCAGACTGTGTTGTTCAAGGGTCATCTATATTTAGTTGGTTTATTGTTGTGGTATGAATGTAGTTAAATCTAAAACTTCTCTCTGTGTGGTGTAGAATAGAGGACATATGTAAATATAGTGATATTCTCAGGAACTAGAAGGCTTAGTGTGGAATAAAGAAGACATGAATATCTAATGTGCAAAGTGAGGAAAAACTCTTGTGGAAGAGAATGTGTGTGTGTTCTATCTAGTTCTTTAGAAAGTACTGGAAGAGCCTGGAGAAGTCTAGAAGCAGGGAAACAACACTAGCAATGTGTACATCTTGAGCTCAGATCTTGATTTTTAAGTATCATTTCCCATTAAAGAGAACTAGGACTCCTTGAAGAAAGAGTCTTAAGTAAGGCTTTAAGTAATTAAGTATAGCCTATCAGCTTGAGTTTGTATTTAGGTACATACACATTTTCAGCATTATATAATATATCCCTGCCACATTTTCCTCCATTATAAAAATGAGAATCATTGCAATAGCTAATACTTAACTAGCCTTTACTACTTGCCAGGCACTAAGATCATTTCTGTTGTATTGGTTTCTTGTGAGAAAGTTGGTAACATGAAATGCAGGAACTATATATTTAAAATGATATATTTTACGTATATATTTAAGTATATTATAAAACTAATTTATGGAAAAATATAAAAATCATGACAGATAATATATTTACTTCGTCACACTTCAAAGAGATTTTTTCAAATTAAGAAAATACTATTAATGTCACAGAAGGAAAATAGCAAAGAAGATGAAAAGACCTTTACATAAAATAAATAAAAATGACTGAAATAAGTAGGGGGAAAGTTTAAACTGACCAAAAATCAAAGGAATACAATGAAAAATGAGTTATAATGTATCATTTTCAATTTAACAAATATTAAAACAAAATAATTAAAATTAAAAGCTAGTCAGTGTTAATGAGGGTTCACGCTAACAGCATGTTAAATATTAGACAGAACTTTAAATTGGTACAGATTCTCAAGCAATTCATATAAGGACCACAAAAATATGCATAAGTTTTTGTTTCAGTAATTCCGTTTCTTAGAATTTATCCTAAGTAAATAATTGTGGTTTGTAGGAAGACATTGCCTTCCACAATGAAGGCAAATTAATTACTAAACATCCATATAGTGAAACACTATGCAAGCATCACCAACCACATTAAAGGAAATTACACTCATTGTACATTTTTACACTTTAAAATATTATATTGTTTTTAAAATATAATCCAATTTTTAAAATATGTGTTTTATAATAATACAAAAACACTAGAAATCTGTACATCACAAAGTCACAAGCACTTATCTCTAGCCTAGTTTTAGGATGACTTTTATTTTCTATCTAGGTGTGTGCATTTTTAAGGTTTTTATGGTATTCTTCTGTTATTATAATGGATATTAACATTTGACATAAAGAAAAGAAGATACAAAAATAGATTCAAATTATTACAAACTATTTTGGAAACAAGATCGTCTTCAGAAAAACACACGTGAGATTCTCACATTTCCTGTTCTTAATCATAATACAATTCATTTGCTCAATCAATTTTAAGTTGTATTAGCACATCCTTTCAGAGACCTGCCTTAATTAAAGAAAAGTAACCGGGTAATTTGAAACCAATTTTCAGGTATTCTAAGGAGAAATCTATTTGAGTGTTTTGAGCCAAACAAAACTGATCTTGAAGATTAGAGAAAGAATTTTGGGGTTGCTATTTTCTAAACCCTACAATCATGATATGCCATTAGTCTTGCATCATTAGAAACTGCCTTTAATAAGAAATTTTATGAATAAGCAAATGATGAGTTTTAAAATAAGTGACAAATGAGCATAGAAAGTCAGACCACATTACTAGTTTTCTGAAAAACTGTGCTAATGACTGACGTATTTAGCTCAGCATAAAGAAAATTTATAATCCAGAATAAGAATTTGGGGTTTTTTTTAGAAAAAATGAATTTGCATTGCTTAATTATGGAACTTATCAAAAGGATTGAATAACTGGAAAAACAAATATAAATAAAGGTATGATAAATAGCAATGTAATAAACTGGGCTGGGCGAGATTATAGAGAGAGCCAGAAGTCTTATGGAAGATCTTAAGAGATTACTTAGTCTCTTCAGTAACTATATGAATCCAATAATAAATAGAGTATATCTGCACGTTTCTAAGAATATTCAAGTGTTTTAAAATGTATCTATAAACATGTGTATATAAGGGTGTGTGTGTGTGTGTGTGTGTGTGTGTGTGTGCTGAGATATTAAGAAGAGGCTTTGAATTTTAAATGAAACAAAGTAGTTTTAAGGTATATGACTAAAGCCTCAATAAAAATGCCACATTGTAGGTGGGGAAGTTTGAACATTTAATCATCCTAATAAATGATATCTTATTATAACTTGAGGTTTGCTTTTAAATATCTTGTCTTAAGCTTTCTTTTGCTGCTTAAAGAGATAGCTGTCTTATTTGAGAAATTTTTCTCCTATTTTTTAAAAGTTTATTTATTTATTTTGAGATAGAAACAGAAAAAAAGTGAGTGAGCAGGGGAGGGGCAGAGAGAGAGGATGAGAGAGAGAATCCCAAGCAGGTCCCTCGGTGTCAGCACAGAACCCGATAAGGGACTGGAACTCACAAACTGTGAGATCAAGACGTGAGTCGAAACCAGGAGTTGGACACAACTGACTGAGCCACCCAGGCACCCCTTTCCTATTTTTATAAGGCAACATATCAGATGTCTTAGGTAACAGATTGTTTCACTGAGAAAATACCAAAGTTCATGGTCATCAATTCTAAATTCCTGATCTGATTCTTCCATTGAAATACTTAGGAATTCCAAGCAGGATTTTTTATATGTACCAGATTATTAGCTCCATGAGGGCAGAGTTTTTGGCTTTTGCTCACTGTTGTATACCTAGTGAAATTTAAAATCTACTTTATATATTATTTTATGGCATTAATTTTCTTCCAGATTGTTGTGTTATTCTCTTATCCTACAGCTTATATTTCTTTGTTGTTTTTGTTACAAAGTGAAAGAATCAAATATAAAAGAAGCAATTTAAATTTCAATGTTTTAATACCCTTTAGTCCTAAAATACTTCTAAACATGTAATAATTAAAGGCCACCTAATATTTTCACGGAGGATTTAATAGTTTTAATAATGCCTACAGGTTTCAAAATACCTGAATGATGAAAATAATGAGTAGCAGCATTTTGGGCAAGTTCAACAGATGATTACTGATGTTCCAAACTGTACCCCATTAGTGATACTTTTGATTAAAGAAATTACAGCTAGGGTGGACTTTTACATTATCTAGGGGAGGAGAAAGGCTATCACCTAGAAAACCAACATCTCTCAGTCTGTGAGAAAATGACAAACTTCATCATCAAGAATGATGATGTCAATAGGAATGCAAACCATAGCATCCATATATGGTGGTGCTTCTATGTTCTGGGCACTCCGAGACTCAGTGCTGGTACCATCCCTAGTCCCCGCAACGGTTCTGGAGCCTGGGGACAATTAATCGCATTTTTTAAAGATTTTATTTATTATTATTATTATTATTATTATTTAAAGATTTATTTTGTAAGACTCTCTACACCCAACATGGGGCTCGAACTCACAACCCCAAGACAAAGAAGCATGTTCTCCACCGATGGAGCCCACCAGGTGCCCTCAATTAATCCCATTTTGAATATGAGTAACCAAGTAGAGATTATGTAATTCACTCAGGTATGAAGTGGAGACAGGAATCAAATTTAGACACGTTTAATTCCAAATCCCATATCCTTCTCGCTCGTTTTCTCTTTAGCAAAATTAAGGACATTAGATGAGAAGTAGAGCGGTACTTCCAAGTTTGGCAAAATGTACAATAATAAAAATAATAGCTAAAAATAAATTAAGGGAAGCTTGTAGTTTCTGTCGGATAAAGTTATGCTGTATGCGTTCTGATTGTTTGGGTAGTGTTCTGTAATATTCTAGGAAGATAAACTAGACATTCAATATCGTGTAGAGAAATCACATATTTTTGATTTAGGAACTTCCTGACTTCAGAAACAATGATTACTCATATTTCAGTTTATTCACATAATCTTTATTTACTTTTAGTAATTAAATGAAAATTCCTTATAGAAAAACAAGTCTTAGTTTGAAATAATTCTTAAAGTTTCTCCATCTAGGCATATAGTCTCTAATCTTGACCTCATAATAGTTTATGTAGCTGCTGATCAATAATTATAATTAATATGGAGTAAATTATCTTTAAGACATCTGTATACTCTTTATTTTATACAAAGGACCTCTTCCACAATAAATAAAAATGTTTTATGACATTCATGATTAGTTTCTCTAACTATTGAATACTAGTTTTACAAAGCTGTAAAAAAAGATGTTAAGTGTATCTTGAAAAGTAGTTAAAATTTATGAAATATTTAAAAATATTGTTCTTTCAGGGTGCCTAGGTGGCTCAGTCAACTGAGCCTGACTTCGGCTCAGGTCATGATCTCATGGCTTGTGAGTTCGATCCCCGCATCCAGCTCTGTGCTGACAGCTCAGAGCCTGGAGCCTGCTTCCAATTCTGTGTCCCTCTCTCGCTCTGCCCCTCTCCCACTCATGCTCTCTCAATCTCTCAAGAATAAATAAAACATTTTTAAAAATTCACAATATTGTTCTTTCAAAATTCATTAAGTTTCTAATATCTTATACTTTCCCATAATATGAGCCTGAATTTATTATAATAAAAATATAATTTATTATTAATCAGATCAGAAAAACAAACCAAATAATCTGGTCTGAGTGTTTCTTTTTACTCTGTACTTTTGTGTCCATTTCAGTAAAATGCTGCTGGATAAAAACTCTAAAATCAGTCACACTATCATTTATACACACACACACACACACACACACACACACACAGAGGAAATATAATAAATCTTTAAAGAACTAGCTGTTTGTAGAGGCACCTGGGTGGCTCAGTCAGTTAAGCGATCAGCTCATGTGGCTTGTGAGTTCGAGCCCCACGTCGGGCTCTGTGCTGACAGCTCAGTGCCTGGAACCTCTTCAGAATCTGTGACTTTCTCTCTCTCTCTCTGCCCCTCCCCCCCACTCACAGTCTGTCTCTCTCTGTCTCTCAAAAATAAATAAACATTAAAAAAAAGAACTAGCTGTTTGTTGAAAGTTTGATTTTAGGTTTTGGTGTACTCTCACCATTTGGCTCTAATTATAAACACTTATAATTTACTTTAGATTTCAAAATAACATTAAAAATTGATCACACACTATGATTAGTT
This sequence comes from Panthera uncia, assembly GCF_023721935.1. Classification (NCBI taxonomy): domain Eukaryota; kingdom Metazoa; phylum Chordata; class Mammalia; order Carnivora; family Felidae; genus Panthera; species Panthera uncia. Next base: position 104,876,126 of record NC_064811.1, read on the forward strand.
GGTTTACAATGTCCCAGGCTTAGGAAATTTTGAGTAAAATCCCTTTCACAATAAATGAAGACCATCCAAGTGATGCTTCTGATACACCATAGGAAGAGTAGTCTTGTGGTTCTCTGTAAACACAGGTGTAGTGCATTGAGGAAGAGGACTCTCCAGAAAGTTCTGCCAACTTTTGATTAGCCTACAGTAACCAGATGTTGCCAGGATAAAATCTCCAGCTTCCTTTGCACATTTCTCTGGTGAATCACAAAGCGGCTCTAACTATACAGACATGAGATGTCACATCATAAGTATATAATTTTCCCTAGCTCCATTAGCTCTTAAGTGGCTCCATTACCTCTAGAGTAAATATAAACATTTACGTCATTCTTAATGCAGTGAAAATTTGCAACCCCAGGAACTGATTAAACTTTAAAATGCACTTTACCTTGCTTTTATTGTTAATATTAATCAATTCCATAAAGAAAAAAATTGGCATCATTATAAACTGTTCCTGATTTATTATATGGTCATATTTTGGATTTCTGATTCTTCTGGTTTGGTCCTAGATATGAAAAATTACAATGACACAGGTTTCTATTTCTCTGCTTTCTGATGTCTTGGATGATAAGATTGGCTTGCTTTGTACATTACACCTCTCACTTTAAAATGATGATGTGCCCAACCACATGCTCCAAGAAAATGATCTTATAAAGCAGACCACGTGCAATATTTTAAAAATAATGTTTGTTTCTTCTAACATAAAATGTAATGATATTTTGATCAATCTTTCAGATGAAAAGAAGTTGAAATACATTCCAACATTTCCTTTTCCAAGTTAAAATGTAAAATAATTTTTTACATTTTATATTTTACTTGTTTTAATAATGCTGTATAGTGGGTGAAAATAAGAATGGCTTCTTAGTAATATAGATCCACATTATGTGACAGGAAATAACCCTGGATGAGATTTTCCCAAGAGACACCAAAAAGCTCCCAAAAGTCTAAAGTAAGGTAAATCTAGTAGGAAGTATTTATAGCACAGAATCTACCACTTCCTAGCTTGTGATACTTTGGGAAAATTAATCTCTTGGTGCTTCAGCTTCTTTATTAACAAAATAGGAGTGCATACTCTATTAGTTTTGTATTGTTGTGAAGCAAATAACCACAAATTTAGCAGCTTAAAACAATACCCATTTTAGTATATTTAATCTGGCACATATTAAGTGATGCATAAATATAGATAGATACTATTTCTATTATTATTAAAGGTTTATATCAATTTACATAATGAATAAAGAAGAAAAATTATAATTAATCAGTCAGTGATTAAGTATGATTCATGTGATCAAAGATGTGGTGTGAGATTTATTTTCTAAAACAGGGGTTTGGAAACTTTTTCTCTAAAGCACCAGATAGTATAGTAAATATTTTTAAGCTTTGTAGGCCATATGGTCTTTATTGGGACTCCTTAACTCTGCTACAGTGGAAGCATGAAAACAGTCTTAGTAAATACATAAAAATGAATAGGGGTGGCTGTGCTCCAACAAAATTTTATTTACAAAAACAGGCAGCAGACCAGATTTGGCGCTATGACTGTAGTTTCCCCATCTCTCTTCTTGAATAAGAGATAACTGGGGAAAGTCTCCACTGCTTCCTAATTTTATCTGTACTAATTGATTTTTTCTTTTTTTTTTAAAGACTATCCTATTGGTACATCTTCACCACATAACCACTTAATTATATAAACAGTACAGGCTTTATAATTCATGTTTCTGTCATAATTAGTCTGGGGGAGGGGATAGTTTTTGACAAGAAAAAAAGAAAAGGGGAAGTTTAGAGATGTTGGTTTTTCTCCTTTTTCCGGACAGAAATAAATCCCTAAATTTCACTAAGGCATTTTTTTCCCACCTAGAAGCTGTATATAAAAAGTTACCTTTTATATTTCTTCCTGAGGTGTTGTGACAATGATTCATTGTAACTGTTTGACATCTATACAAGAACAAAATTACACACACACACACACACAGACCCAAAGCCATGCTTTCCTTAGAAATTAGAATCCTCTGTGGTTCCCAGGCCACTTCTTGAGTACTCTTGAATATTCTTGGTTATGAACTCTAATTGGATGATATTCAAAATCAAAATTAAAAATCCAAAATAGGATCACTCACTTATATTATTATCAGTTTATATTACTTTATTGACATATAGTATTTCTTGGTTTTATATATTTGACTAAAGCTATTTGATTAGTTTTTTTCCTGTTCCTTTCTTAGTATTTGGCGAACTCCAAGGCAGAGTGAGGATAATGAAAACTGAAGTGATCATTAAACTTAATTTAGTCAGATGTTTGCAACAGTTGTCTGTGTTTAGAATATGGAAAAAAAACCTGGGGCTAAAGTCCATCATGTTTAAAAATCACTAAATACAGTATACTGGTTTGTTCTGAAGGAATATGTAACTTTTAGTAGACAGGGTGTTAAAGTTAGCACTCTCTTACAATTCTTTATGTGTTTATTAATTGTAAAAAAAGGAACTTTTTCAGAAATCGATTTTTTCAAAACATGTTGATTGATACAAACTTGTTAGTATGTGTTTGCAGACATTTTAATCATAAACACAGTAGATTTTTATTTATGCGTTATATTTATTCTAAAGCTGTCCTTTTACTATAATTTGTGTAATTAAAATACTTATTTGTTAACCATATATAAAACGGTAGTGCCCTACATATCACAGGCTCTCAACATGGGAAACAGTTCTTTGGTACAAACACTGAAAAGTGCTAGAAAATGATAGTGAGGAGTGAAAAATAACCCTAGGAAGTGAGACCTGGAAGGCAAAGATCAAAGGGCTATTTTCATTTATTTTTCTAAGAAACACAAAGCAAGGATACACTGACAATGGCATTATATGGGACCAGGGATCAAGAGAACAAAGGGAAGACCCAGACCTGTTAGCAAAACAGCTAACAGCTACGTGCATTATTCTTAGGCACGATTCCTCTACTTTTTGCTTGTTTTGTTTTTATCTCTGACACTCAAATAAAATGCATCACATTCAATCCCTCTAACCCTTCAGCTACATACCCAAATGCTGTAGAGACACTTTGAAAAATGATATGAAGTGGCCTGTGCAACCCACCACTTGAAAGGACTGTTATTTCAAAATGTTTTCTTTTGTTCTAAGCTAAAAATAATAAAATAATGGGCTGAGCACAGTTTCAAACTGAACTGAAGTTCAGGAGACTGTTTCAAATTAAACATGAACCACTCCAAACGCAGCCGGCATGAAGAGATAAGAGTTCATGCATGTCTGTGAGAGCGTTCACACACAACAAACCCCTTCTTGTTTACATGCCTATTAAGAGTTCCCAGCAGCTGAAATTATTTCACTCAATTTGATTCCATCCTCATTCTCCATGGCTCATTTACCAATTCCCATACAGAGCTATTCATGTTCCTTGGGAGAGAGTGAAGGTGAATATTGTATTTACAAAGGCTAAAGCCAGACAAAAAAAGGATTTCAACAATTGCTGCTACAATTCAGATTCCACAGTTCCCCTTAAGACTATCTTCTCTATCTGGAGCTAAGCATTTGAGTTCCTTACTTCAAACTCCCAATGGCCAACGTCAACATAGGTTGAGGATAAAGTTTCAAACAGGGCACAGAGGCCAGATTCCCAGGCCTGAGGTTCTATTATCAAAAGTGAGGCCTATGAAGAATAGTATCAGTACTTTCAGTTACATGATAAGAATATTTAGCATTTTTAATATTTCTTCAAACTTTTATAATTTAGTTCTTACTTGCATCATTCATTGGCTTTAATTGATGAAGAAATTGCTTTATGACTAAAGAATAAGTCTATCTAAAACATAAATGTAGCTGCTTTTGGCAAAACAATAGATGGTATTAAAAGTCAAGGTAGTATGTAAACTTTGGGGTGAGAAGTACCTAGAAAGGAACACCAGGGAGACTTCTGAGGAGTTGGTTGCATTTTCTTTCTTCTTTTTTAAATTTTTAAAAAAAAAATTGACAGAGAGAGAGAGAGAGAGAGAGAGAGAGAATCCCAAACAGGTTTCATGCTCAGCGTGGAACCATGATGCAGGGTTCAATCCCATGACCATGGGATCATGACTTGAGCCGAAAATCAAAAGTCAAACACTCAACTGACTGATCCACCCACGCGTCCAAGTAATATTTTCTTTCTTAAACAGAGTGCTGTCATCACAGGTATACTTTAAGAAAATCAGCATTCTGGACGCCCAGATTTGTGCATTTACTGCATTATATTTTACCTTGATAAAAATTTTACTTAAAAATTAATAACTCTTTTTGGCTTATGTCACAGCAGATTATGTGATATGCTGAGAAACTAAAACCATGACTGTATATTGTGTAACCCGCAGTCCACTGCTTAAGTTGTTATGGTGATAGCAGACATGCCTGTCTCTTCAGGGAAGTCCTTCTAATGCTTTGCCTTTAAGTAGGATGTAGACTTCTGCATTAAGACAGATTGTTTGAAGAATTATTCTTTTATTATTATATTCAAAAAAGAGAGATAGGATGTTACAAATGAATCAAGATGGCTTATAGATGCCATGTATGTTATATAAATTACATATTTTAAATACGTATTTTTATATGTAACATATGTATATGTAACAATTTATATGTAACATATAAACATATGTATACAATGTATATGTACACTATATATATATATATATATATATATATAGTGTGTGTGTGTGTGTGTGTGTGTGTGTGTGTGTATATATAGAGAGAGAGAGATAAGTTCCTGTAATTCTGGTAAAATCTTAACAGGTAGAAATGTAGTTATACATTCTTGTCTGATATACTTATTGACATCACTATAACTACTGAGAAGAAACTATAAAGTAAAAACGACAAAAGTTCACTGTTCTGATGTATGACATAAGTTGGCCCAGAGTTTAGCAAACCAGATAAAATATTCCCCAAATTATTCTCCTTGTTACTACTAGTACTGGAAAGTTCAGTCTTATGCAGAAACAAGAGACAAACAGAAAATTAACATTATTAATGCATGAATTAATCCTTGTTAAGTATAACATTCAAATTTTCTCCATGTTCTTATATATTTGATCTGATGAACACTGTCAAATGTTCAAATGATCAAGGTATGTAAAAATTTTCAACAATTGTTTTGTTTCTACCAATTTTGTGTATGTATTTTTGAAGCAGCATAGCACGCTATAAATGTTTATAATGGGCATATCTTCATTAGGGATTATAACCTTTCTCAAAATAAAAATACCCATCTGTCTCAGTTAAAGCTAATTGCCTTCAATTTTGCTTAACTCTCACTCATTCTGGCATAGTTAGAAACTGAGATATTAAACAGAACAGAAGCAGAAATTAAGACTGAAGTCATTACTGACCTGGGACAGCATTGAGAGATAGTTGATGTCTAGAAGCCCCTTGAAAGGGACTTCCCTGTAAACTTCAAGGGAATATGATAAAATATACAACTTTTCTCCCAGAAAAATAGTTATAGAAATATAATGATTTTCAAAGAATGTTTATCTCCTAGATAACAAAAAGTAGTCATACTGTTAATTGTGAATCCTTTGTATCCCTATGTTCTATTTAATTTCTCTAACATTTAAAATTTCTTTTAAAAATGGAATAAACTTGTTCGGATCTTATAACTCATTCTTTTCTGAAATTTAATTTCTCTAACATTTAAAATTTCTTTTAAAAATGTCATAAACTTGTTAAGATCTTATAACTCATTTTTTCTGAAATATAATAGAAGAAAATTTGTAAATCATGCCTTGCACAATGAAACAATTGCTTGAATTTAAATTTTTAAAAATGCCTTCTTTATTACTTGATTTATATTCCTTGAATGTAGAATATCCAGAATCACTGTGACAAAAATAATGCTGAAAATGTACTTGCTAATTGAATACATTTATTCATTTAATATGAGAATAAAACATAATGAAACCACCATGAAAGGAAATGTGAATGAAAAGTGAAATTATAGCTCTAAAATTGTATATATTTAATTTGGAAAAAAAGCTAATTCCTATTAATCCAACCTCTAACGAAGAGAGCTGTTGTACTAAATATTCTACAATAGAATTTTTTTCCCAAAATTCTCATTTGTATTGAAGGTTAATTTGGTATTTTCATGATGGTAAGGCTATGTATCCAATAAAGTCTAAAATGTACTGAGAAAGGTCCTTGGCTACTCAAAAGTAAAAAAAAAAAAAAAAAAAAAAGTCCCAATGTGACCGACTTATGAATGGAAAAGCATCTCTAGTTTTGCTTCTGCTAGGTAAAATAATGCACGCAGCAATGGGGGGCAGAGGTAACAAATATTTAGAACCACTGAATTACTGAAACTCAATAAATGATGTCTTTTAAATCAATCTGTGAAGATGGTATGAATTTAATCACAACTTAAAGAAAACATCGAATAAATTTAAATATAAAAAACCCCAACATTTGCTGAATGTTCACAAATTGTTAGATACCTTGTTGGTCATTTTGCATGGATCATGAATCTCCTCACAATGAACTGTGAGTTTGGCACTATTTCCTCCCATATTCTAAGTGAGGCCTCATTAACAGATAATCCTAAAAACTTGGTTAGTGTTTTACACATTTTATTCTGGCTTTTCATGATATATATAGCACAGGAAGAACTTTCTCAAATAATCAGCATGTTTCTTACCTATTTTCAAATTCATAAACTGATGAAAGTAAATGAAATATAGCTTGCGGCCTTTTTCAGAATTTTTAAATCTAGAGGATGGCTTGAATTACATCAGAAAATTGAGGGTTACAAAGGCTAGGAAATTTACTCATGTTTCCAGAGCCAGTAATTTTTAGTGTCTGGATTTGAACCTAGGTGGTCAGACCTTGCAACTTTTCCTTTCACCTCTATTTCAAGATGTATGTCGATTTCATTATGACAAGATCAGGTGTTCTTCAAAATAAGACAGTATTTACACACTTAGTGATAGAAATGCTCTAGAAAAATTTTGTCTGGTTTTATGATTTTGGTCCAATAAATATTTAATCGTGAGGAAACCTGGAGACATAGAATTCAGCACCTGTCCTATGTAAACTTTGTAAATTAATGCAACAAAATATTTATGTCCGTTTTATTTTTGAAAATGATGTAAGATTGTCCAGTCCTTTCTCTGTGGCATACACCGGGTCACCATTGCTTTATACATTTTCACTCACCACAGTTATGCATGTAATAAAGCACAGTCTTATCCAAATAAAGTAAAATAAGAATAATGTACTGGAAAAGAAAAAAAATAATACTTGAAAGCACATATTTTCTAGCTTTTAATTCTGTGGAAAGAAAAATAAAGACAAATAAGCTAAACAGAAAAAAAAAAGAGAGAGAGACAAACCAAGAAACAGACTCTTGACTATACAGAACAAATTGATGGTTACCAGAGGTGAGGTGGGGTGGGGGAATGGATGAAATAGGTGTTGGGGATGAAGCACTTGTGATGAGCACCGGGTGATGTATGGAAGCGTTGAATCACTATATCATACACCTGAAACTAATACAACGCTGGCTGTTAACTGGAATTAAAATAAAAATTTTTTACAAACACTGAAAAAATAAATAAAACTTCTTTCTTAGCATGAAAAAAAAAGAGAAAATAAAGAATGAAGATATTTTAAAAACTCAAGTCATCCTATGATTACATGAGAGCTGAATTAAGAATAACACATGGAAGAAATTCCTTCTTAGAAGAAAGAAGCTGATTCAAAAGGACTATTTATAAATGTTTCCAAATATCACCTAACATTTCAGTCAGTGAAAATCAATGTTTGCAGGGAAACACAATCGACAAAAAAACTCTGTGCATAATCTTTCAAGCTGTTTATCATTATTAATAAATAACGTAATGGAATATAATGAATGATAAAAATTTAATTAATATTTGAACTATTTCTTCTGATGTCTTATAAATGCAGCTTAAATGGAAACTGAACGAGAAAAAGAAAAATTGGAAGTATGAAAGAAAAATGATTTGAGACTTGAACCTATTAAGCAGCATTACATTCCTGCTTTACCTTATATGGTAAAATTCATGTATTTTTCTACATCTATTTTTCTGTTCTGAAAAACATTTCTCAAATAAACCTGACCTCCATCACAGTCCACTCCCATAAAATGAAGACTTAACTGTAAAGAGCCAACCATATGATGGCAGAGTAATGCTAATCATGTAAGGGCAGGTGAATTGAATTTGATAAAGAATTAAGCATTCACATAATGATTTTTGTTCCTGTTAAACACTCCCTGACAGCTTTCAAAATTAAAACATTGTGAAGGGCAAAGCATGCTTTATTTCAAATCTAAGTATAGAAGCCAGACTCCAGCTCATCAGTAACACTTTCCAGATAATTTAATTGGTATTTTGTTTCGAGGGGTGGGGGTGGGGGACTGTACTGTGTACCTTTTTCACTTAGTATTAGCAGTACAATGGCTGAGGTATCAAATAGGGATTTTTTGGTCACATACTGGACAAAGATGTGCCTGATTTAGTTTAATTAAAAAATAATGACTTACAAATGTAAACATCTTAGAAAAGAAGACTCCTTAACGAGGCCTCATTAACAGATAATCCTAAAAACTTGGTTAATGTTTTACACATTTTATTCTGGCTTTTCATGATATATATAGCACATTTAAGAACTTTCTCAAGTAATCAGCATGTTTCTTACCTATTTTCAAATTCATAAACTGATGAAAGTAAAATAAATATAGCTTGCTGCCTTTTTCAGAATTTCTAAATATAGAAGATGGCTTAAATTTATTTTCCAGTGAAGTAAAGAATAACCATATGGACTGACAGTTTTACAGGTTGATTAGGTACTTATTTTAATAAATTACATGGAAATTAATTTGGCACAGCTGATTTTTTTTATGAAATGAGTTCCTGAGAATTAATGGCTAAAAATATTAATATTTAGCAAAAGAGTACGACATAAGATAAATGATGTAAAGACTTTTATATTTATCCAAATTGGCATGCACTGTTTAAACCCAAACCAAAACCTGTATAATTAATGAGAATCACAGAAAATGTTAAAATATGTCTCAAAATCATTTTTCATTTAGGAAAAGTTTATCTTCTTACACTAAAAAAAAGCGCGTATATGAAAGAGAATAAGAACATTTAAATGGTAGTTCTTCCTTTGTAAAACTCAAACACTGATTAAGAATTGGTAATTACCTAGTAAACTCAAACTGATAAGTGAGCATCTCTGTTTTATATACATTTTTAGATTAAACGTTGTAAGTTGCAGCGGCTGTGAATAAATGTAAAACTGTTCATTTAAGTTTGCCTTTGGTGTAAATAAGTCTTAGCCTGTTATTCGAAGAGGACCTGAAGTGGGAATACAAAAGCAGGGTTCACTTGGTAAGAAGTGAGCTCTTTCAAGTAAATTTTCAATAAGGTAAAATTTTCAAATAATACTGCTCCTTAAAGAGTGGTACCAATCTAGTCTGCTCATTTAGGTACATGGCAGTAGCAACACTAAAATGTCACAGACTGCATTTGTCTTTGTATCCCTCAAAGAGAATGGAATGCCGGGGACCCATTCCTCAAGGAAAATATATTTTCAACTTACCCATATTAAAGATGCTCATTTAACTCAACATTTATAAAGATCACAAAATGGATTATTTTGAATATTCAACCTCCATAATATGAATTATGTGTGATTTGCTAGACTACTCCAAACACAGCAAACTGTAGTTTGTATACATTAGTACACAATGTAGATACGACACCAACTCCTAATTTGTTTTTAAGAAAAACATCGGTGTGGCCAAGGGAAATGTTTCTTCCTTCTTTCATTGTCTTCATTTGTTCTCTCTTGTCTATACCATTCCCTTTCTACTCTATTAGCAGATTATTACTAGTTTGTTAGGGCTGCCAGTACAAAATACCACAGATGGGTGGCTGAAACGAAAGAAGCTAATGGTCTCACAGTTCTAGAGGTTAGAGGTCCAAAATCAAGATGTTTCCAGGGCTGTGAGAGAAGGATCTGTTCCAGGCCTCTACTTGGCTTGTAGGCAGTCTTCTTTCTGTGTCTCTTAACATACTCTTCCCTCTATGAGTATGTCTATGGCCAAATTCCTCCTTTTAAGAGGATGCCAGTCATATTGGATTAGAGCTCACCCTACTGAACTCATTTTCACTAGATTACTTCTTTACCTTCACTAGACTTTTTTTTTTTTTTTTTCCAAATAAGGTCACATTCTGAGTTATTGGGGATTAGGACTTCAACATATACATTTTGAGAACACACAATTCAACCCATGACACTAGCTGGCCATCTAATGCTTGAAAGAAACTTTTGTATGAGAAGGTTGTTCATGCTGATGCAAAAAAATTAAAAACTCTGTTCACAATTATTTTGTGTATAATAAATACAAAGTATGTACATATGTATGTATGTATTTTTATAGAGTTCCATCCCTGTTCTTCTCCCATGTTGAGCTCTCTCTGAAACCCAGGTCTCAGCTGCTTTCCAGAAATGGAAAAGTTCTAGCAGATCTTCCCACCTCTAGGTATAACTCTGTACTTCTTTCTTAGCTGTGCTGTGGGGAAGTACATGGTATTTCAGAGGTTGAAGTGCTTATATTGAGTATGACCTGCGTCAGACTCCATTACTGAAAATAAGTCATGGAACTTGTATATCCCAACACACTATTAAGAATTCTTCCTTGCTTAAATTGTTTGGTGATATATTGTTTTCATGACAATGTTACAACATAAAATAAAAGTATTGTATCATCAAATCAACATTGGCCAGCTAAGAATTAATAGAATCTCATATACAATGTAGATCATGTACCATAAGTTTGGAAAATAGCCATTGATTTTGTAAATGTATTTGTCAAGGGCTTAAAAATTTTCAAATAATTTCTAAATTTATATCAACCTTATTAACTTTAATAATAAAAATTGTGTTTTCTTTGAAATAAAGTGTGGTGGTTTTGTCCTTCCTCTCCGTTTCCTGCTTCACATTTTTATAATCAAATATTATAATCTCTATTGTTTTTGTATAATGAACACAGTTTAAAATATATATTTTTTGTTTTTCTTAAGAATACTTTTTTGGTCTTCACCTGCTTGTAATCCCTCTTTTTCCTCAAATGACAACACTCTTGCTCTGTTTGAAGAACAACCTCTTCTATTCTCATTGCATATTGTTCTAGATAATCTCACCCATTCACATAGTTCTAAAGCTTTGGTCAAAGTATTCCATAGTACTTAAGTCAAGAATGAGCACACACCTCAAGGCAGTTCAATAATACCTAATTCTAGAATTTTTTTTAGAGTTTTTAGGGGAAAAACTTCTCTTTCTGATAAGGTTACTGCTTTAGGGATAAGACTTGAGGTAATGGTAGCCAATCATGTGGAGAAAGCCTGACTGAGAATCAAGCCAATATAACAGGAGCAGACTGGGGACATAATGATAGGGCAAATAAATTTTCAAAATATTTGTAGTGTACATAGATTCAGCCATGTCTGAAGTTTGTCTTATCGCTGGAATTTTCACTTGTATGAACCAATAAATTCATTTAACTATTTTTTTAATCTTTAATGGATTCAGTATTTAATGTTGTTCTTTGTGGTCCCATTATACTCATTTTTAAAAATTATTTATTTATTTTTTAATTTTCCAGAGACTTGGAATGTGTATTTAGATGACTTTTTCAGGAACACTACTGGATGTTATTGTTGTTGTTGATGTTGTTGTTCTGTTGTTGTTGTTTTGCCCTGACATTTCTTACCTGAGCTTGCTCTCTTTATTTGGAGATTTGCATGAGAAGTTTTGATGAGACTCTTAGATAAGAATTTATAACTACAATATGGCAATTCAGTAGTAAACAAAACAAACATAAAACTTACATTTGAATGAGTAAAACATAATAAATAAGCAAGTACAGCAATTGACTTCTGGTAGTAAGAATTCACATGAAGAGAATAATATATGGCAGTACTCTGGAAAGTGACCGAGGGGCTGCTTTATATTTGAAAGTCTTAAGAATGCTCTCTGGAGAGGTGACAGACCTAAAGGAGAAAGTGGTCATGACAAAATCCAGGCAAGGAGTTTCTCAGGCCAAAGTAATAGCTAGTGCAAAGGGGCTAGGCAAGAAGTGTAAAGGGGAAGAAAGAGATCAACATATTTAAAGTTCAGAATGTACATTAATGAGATAAAGTGTTCAAAGGTAGGAGCTAGGCTTTATTATTTAAACCATATTCTTTAAGTCATCTGAATTTTTTTTTGTAGTAAAATAACACAATCTCAACTTCACAAAGATCCTTCTTTGTGGAGAATATTAAAAGAGTAGCAAGAGGGGAAATAGGGAGACCAGATAGCAGGTTATTGACTCCATACTTTTTTCTTCATTCCTTCTGTCCTTCTTTTTTTCTTCTGTCCTGTGCATCTTTTTAGAGACAAAGTAAAAGGAAGGTCCCAAAGAAGAAAATCCTATCAAACAGTAATAAAAGCTTTTGAGAACAGGGACCTTACTTTTTCATCTCTCTATAGCTAAGACCTAGCACAGTACCTGGCATATAACTGATGTGGACGAGCTAATTTTAAATGATGAAACCAAGTTGAATGAGTGTCCAAGCATGAGTTAAGTCAAATATACAATTTTCTACAATTTCGGAGTTTATCATACTTTCTTTATATATTACGTATTAAAAATACAATGAGAAAAATTATGTAAAAGGGTTTCTACCCTGACTTGCCCTGGGTCACAGATAACAACTGAAAAGACCTTTTCTTTAGCCTCACCCCTAATCACTCTGCAGATACTCCAGCTCACATAATAACCCTTCAAAGCCTAAGGATGAGAGATCTGAGGACTATGCCTCAGCATCGTCTTATAGCATTGTTGAAGTCTGGGGATTTCCCCTTTCCAATGACGGTAAGACCAATTGTGTCCCTAATATCTTTTGAGAAAGAGCTATTCTGTCGAGCTCCTAGCCCAGGACCAAGACTTGAATTCATGGAGACAGATTAGGTCACTACCACATCATACTGAGGACCACCTTTTTCTGCTTACCCTTGTGTAGTTTTCTGAACCTAATTTTTGTGCCTCAACCGTCTTTCCTGTTATATTTGCTAAATTCTTTCACAAGAGGCTATTTGGTTTTCTCCCAATTCCCTAGACATACCTGATTTGTAACATTCAAAATCTGTATGTCACGCTCCATTCTACTTTACATAAGCTACACCTCAGTTTCCTTCTACTGTTTGATGCATACTGAAAATAATTTATATCCAACTACTATGACTCGTTCACTCTTATTTTCCCTACTGTCTGGACAGCATTTTCTTCTCATCCAATGCTATATATACTTTTTATTGGATATAAAAATTTCAAGAATTTCACAGACAAATGAAAACATGGCCAATTAATTTGAGTAGTAAAAGAAAAAAAATCATCCTTAAGTATGCTATGAAGAATAGATTAACAATATTTTATGTTTATCCATTATAGTACCTTAAAACTTTAGAAATCCTTGAAACATCTTGAAAAATATTTTTCTCCTTTGTAACCTTAAATAACAAAAATTTGATTGCTCCATTTTTAAATCAAGAAACATTCCATGGAAACAGATAAAAAGTATCACAGTTATCATTACTGTTCTTGTCTTAATTGGAAAATAAATGTGAGGTTGTGGTCAGATATTTTACAACCTCTTCTCCTCTTCTGTTCTGAAATACTCTTGGATACAGTTAAAAAGAAAATGGCAACATATGGTCCATTAGTTTAAATGAGGTGGGGGAAGAACAGGATGGATTATTAATGATAATAATTTATACTTCCCTTTGTATCTATATGCTATTGTCTTGATGAAAACTTGGCAGGCCTTGCAGTCAAATGAAATAGAAGGTTAAAGGCTAAAATACGACAGAAGAATTTCAGGGGCAAAGGGAAAGCAACAACAACAAAAATCTACATTGGCTTTTTATGAATGTCCTATCTGTACTTCTGCAATACAATTCATCTGCTTGCAAGTTAACATTTCTTGTATGACTGTGCAAATACTGAACTAAATTATTTTTTGGAATTTCTTCACTTTGCCTTATTTTAATTCAGTGGTTTCTCCAAGCTTTAGGAATTTAAGATGAAAATATGGTATTTTATTCTGGGTATTTGGAAGCAAATAGTCTTTCAGCTATAGGGAACACTTAAGTGCCATCTAGGTATTTGTACCTTTTGAACAACAATTCTTTTTTTTCTAATTTTTTTAAATGTTTTTATTTATTTATGAGACAGAGAGAGGCAGAGCATGAGCAGGGGAGGGGCAGAGAGAAAGAGGGAGACACAGAATCTGAAGTAGGCTCCAGGCTCTGCGCTGTCAGCACAGAGCCCCACGCGGGGCTCGAACTCACGGACTATGAGATCATGACCTGAGCCGAAGCCGGACGCTTAACCGACTGAGCCACCCAGGCGCCCCTAAACAACAATTCTTAAAAATAATGACCAACTGGGTGTTCATAGATTGCCCTGCAGAATAGAAATTCCAATGTACTTACACCCTCAAATTACATAAAATATATGAAATCATCTGTTCTTTTTATGAATTCTCGGCCTTATCATTTTCCTCAAAATTGTATTCCCTGTTAAAAATTCTTAAAGTCTATACTTAAGTCATTACACTTATTTTTAATATTGTTTCTGGACACGGTATACCCCAACAGCAATCCTTGAAAAACATTGTTGGACAAAATATCCTTGTAAAAACCTAGGGACCTTCAAATATGTTTTATTTTAGCAGAAGATTCCTTGTTTCCCTAATGATGAAGTAGAATATTATAAATAACCTCTACTCAGGTTCGGGGGTGGGGGGAGCAGAAAATGAATAATACCAAAACTTGTTACCTGCCCCCTCCAGTTCTATCCCTGCCCCCTGCAGTAGCCCGGAGGCATTTACCAACAACCCCAGAACCCTGGGAATTCATTTTAAATTTGCTGTTTTCATGAATGCAGCCATCCTTTAGAGAATCAATAACTATTTTCAACAATTAATTGAGAAAAATAAAACATCACTAGATCTTATAGGGAGATTTTTTGTTGTTGTTTCTTTTAAAAAATTGCACTGTGAATGAAAATATGTGGAGGTGTTTTGTCAGTACAAAAACACAACAAAACAAAAACAAAAACAAACAAAAAACCTGGTCAATAACTTGGACTGTGTTCAGCAAGCCCTAACAATAGTTTAATTTGTCTGTTTACAAAGCTATGAAAAATTCCTAGTTGTGTACTGTAAAATAAAATGTATGTATTTCATACTGCCAGAAAATAGTGTTTATTATTCAGAAGGGCTGGTGACACAACCGAACATTTTCCTTGTTAGAACTATGAATTCCTCCAAATATATTAAAGTGGATAAGAATGTTTAATCACTGAATTAATGCCATATTCAGAGGCAATTAATAATTTAAACAGTAGCAGAGAATACTGCTCTTAAACTATTTTTCTTAACTTTTTACTTATTTTGAGAGAGAGAGAATGCAGAGGGCAAGCAGAGAGAGAGGGAGAGAGAGAATCCCAAGCAGGTTCTGCACTGTCAGCACAGAGCCCAATGTGTGGGGCCCAATCCCTAAAACCATGAGATCATGACTTGAGACATGATCAAGAACTCAACCCACTGAACCACCCAGGTGCCCCCAGAGTATACTGCTCCTAAAACATATAAAGCAGCTTAAGTTGTAAAAATAGACTTATTAACAAGTTTATAAAAATAAAATAAATGTTCCATAGCTCCTTCTGTAATTTAATAAATTCCTTATTCCATGCAATAATTACTTTCTTCATCAACTTCAAAATCTACCATAGCTGGATGCTAACTTGTAGAATGATGACAGTAGACACAGCAAAACATTTGGTAACAAAAGTAGACATAAAATGTAGAATATTATAAACTGTTGACAATAAAATGGTACTAGAAAATAAGAAGCAATTACAACGCACTACAGCTATGCATTAATTGTAATGTCATACTTGAAGAATCTTCAGTGATTCTATGTAGCATTATAAATTTAAAATGAAGTGAGAATTGAGATAAACATATAGTAACTCAGTTTCCTTCAAAATATTCACCCTGATATTCCTTGGTATTATGAACATAAATGCTGATTAGAATTGCATTTTCTGTATAATACCATAATTTTATGAATGTTGATATCTTAAAGGTGTATTACAATAAGAAAAACAAAAATATTATTAAAACATGGCTTTGCACAGAGCATGTTATATTCGCAGGTGAAAAGGAAAATAATTTTTAATTCTCATTTTTCTAAAAGAAAATGGGACACTGATTATACTACAACTTGAATTCATTAAAATCTGCTGAGATAGTACGTGATAGGTTACAATAACTATACTAAGAATCAGAAGGCATAAACTCAAGTTCTAGCACAGTTTAGTTACTGGTGATAATTTCACAATACAATGAAGTCCCTGTAAAATGAGAAAGGCAAAGTTTCCCCAATCTATCTTGGAGGATTGTGAAGATCAGAATAAAAAGTAGTGTTGGACATCAGTATAATGGCCTTATAGACCATTCTTGTAGAATATTGTTTGGAGAATTTACAAAGTCAGGGTATTATTCACTGATTATTCAAAGTGAAGATTTGAAATAAGGTAACTGATGGACACATATAATAAGTTATCTTCATTGTAGACTACTTATTTAATATTATACATTGAGCACTTAACTATGTTCCAGCCACTAATCAAAGAGTTTGCTGTTATTCAATTTATTAATGTGATAAAATCCTACTTTTATCTCCATACCACAAATGTGAGGACTAAGGCAGAGACTGGATAGGTGAGTTGCTCAAAGGCTTAGCCTCTAGTAAGTAAGGGAGTTAGCTTTCAAACACAGGCAGCTTGACTATAGAGTTTATGCCCAAAGCATCTCATATCTTCCCTGCATCACTAAAGAGGTAACTTCTAAGAGGACACCTAAAAATAAGAAGGGAATGGTGAAGAGAATTAGGGGAAAAGAGAAACCAGAAACAAATATCCTGAGATGAGAAGACATCTCTATACTATTCGTGAACTATAGGCACTTTAAAAACTTTCCTTAAACTTTTCTGATTGTTTTTTTTTTAAAGGAGCAGGTTTTAGCTCTGATTTGTAAAGAGCTTGTGAATCATCACTCCTGTTTATACAACAACAACAACAACAACAAAGCTGGACAAACTAAAAATTAATGAGGACTGGACTCATTAAGAATGGACTCATCAAGAAATGAGGTTTTACAGCCAACTGTCACCCTGGAAAGTGGAGAGACAGGCTTACCCACAGAGACACAGCCAAGGATTAAGATTTTGAAATGTCCCAAACATTCTTCATCATAATTGCCTATTCTTCAAAGAAAAATACTTGGCTTCAGCCTTCTCCAAAGTGGAAAAAAAAAAGTCATCGTCCCACCCTTGCCCCCTCCAGCCTTTTTGTCTTACATAAGGGAAGAAGAAAAACAAAACATAGAGAGATGGAAACTCAAATAATTTATAATTGCTGGAAATCAAAAACACTGTAAAAGAAATGAAGAATTATTTTTTAAATTTACTTATTTTGAGAGAGAGAGAGAGCACCAGCAAGCGAGGGGCAAAAAGAGAAGGAAAGAGAGAATCCCTCGCAGTCTCTGTGCTGTCAGTGAGGAGACCGACATGGGGCTTGAACTCACGGATTATGAGATCATGACCTGAACTGAAACCAAAAGTTGGACGCTTAACTGACTGAGACACCCAGGTGCCCTGAACAATTCTTTTGATAGGCTCATCAGCAGACTTGACATGCCTGCAGAAGGAGTCAGTAGCTTGAAGATAGATCAGTAGAAATTTCCCAACTAAAATAAAAACAGAGGAAAATAATGGGGGAAAAAAACCAGAACAGAACATCTAAATTAGACAATTTCAAACGATGGAACATACACAAAATTGAATACTAACAAAAGAAGGGAACAAAAAAAATATATAAATAAAGTCATATAATGAAGAGTTTCAAATATTTTTTCAATTTAAAACTCAATTTTTTGTGTTTGATTTTTGACATCTTTTCAGCCTCACCCCTCTGTCTGTCCCTTCTTTCCTGTATCTGGACAAGCCTAGGTGCTCCTTCTTTTGGAGCTGGTAGAAAGTTCAAACCATGCTCAGAAACTGTCATCCTGGACCTATTCCCTAACCACCATAAAAACTCCAAGGCAATCTCTTTCTCTACTCTTTCAAGGACATTTTAGCATTTACTTGGGAGATTCCTGCTCTTTGCAAAAAAAAAAAAAAAAAAAATTTAAACATTTATTTACTATTGAGAAACAGAGAGAGACAGAGCATGAGCATGGGACGGGCAGAGATAAGGGGAGACACAGAATCTGAAGCAGACTCCAGGCTCTGAGCTGTCAGCACCAAGCCCAACGTGGGGCTCAAACTCACAAACTGTGAGATCATGACCTGAGCCGAAGTTGGATGCTTAACTGACTGGAGCCACCAGGTGCCCCATTCCTGCTCTTTCTGGAAAGCCTCACTATGTGACTAATAAATTTTTCTTATTCTTTTGGTTGTGTGTATGTGACCATCAGGATCACATCCCATGTTTAATTTTCAGTTGGCTCCAATGCGGTCATTGAAAATTGATCACAACAAGTAATGATGGCTGAGAATTTTCTGCAATTAAGACAGACACTAAATAAAGTCCAGGAAGCCTTAAAGAATACCTAGTGGTATACATACCTAAAAAGCTACACCTAAGCATATCCTGCTCAAACTTATGAAAGACAAAGACAAAAAGAAAATCTTGAAAAAAGCCAAAGAGAGAAAAAAATATCTTACTCTATCAAGGAACAAGGATGAGAATCAGAGTAGTATTCTCATACCATAAAAGCAAGAGAGTAAAACAAAGTATTTAAAGTGTTGAAAGAAAATAAGCCATTAATCTAAAATTCTACATCCAGCAAAATTATCCTTCAAAGTGGAAGAATAAATAAAACTTCTCCCTACAAAAAAAAAAAAAAAAAAAAAAAGGAATTCATGACCAGCATACTTGCCTTGCAATCTTGCAAGAAATGCTTTAAAAGAGAATGAAATGATATGGAAACTTAGACCTGTATAAAAAAATTAAAAGCATTAGAGAAGAATAAATGATGATAATCATACAAAATCGCTCATTTTTTATTCTTAATTGATCAAAAGTATAATTATTTATTTGAAGTAAAAATGGTAATGGTGTATTGGATGATTATACCATATGGATAAATGAGATGAGTAACAGTCTTATCACAAGGTATGGGTAGATGAAATGTAAAAACTCTTTCATAAGCAATCTGTAATACCTAGAAGTGGTAAAAGATTATCTGAAAATTGACTTAGATTAGTTTAAAATGTATATTTTAAAGTCTAGGGTCTCCCGCTGCCACAGGGCCCCTCCTGAAGTGGATCACCTAAGGAGAAGCGAGCTAAGCCTGCCCCTCCTGCCCCCGTGCACCTTGCCTACCCACCCCAGCTAATACGCCAGATCCCCAACACCACAAGCCTGGCAATGTGCAAGTAGCCCAGATGGGCCACGCCACCCCACAGTAAATCCCGCCCCTAGGAGAGGGGAAGAGAAGGCACACACCAGTCTGACAGTGGCCCCAGCGGTGGGCTGGGGGCAGACATCAGGCCGGACTGCGGCCCCGCCCACCAACTCCAGTTATACACCACAGCACGGGGGAAGTGCCCTACAGGTCCCCACCACTCCAGGGACTATCCAAAATGACCAAACGGAAGAATTCCCCTCAGAAGAATCTCCAGGAAATAACAACAGCTAATGAACTGATCAAAAAGGATTTAAATAATATAACAGAAAGTGAATTTAGAATAATAGTCATAAAATTAATCACTGGGCTTGAAAACAGTATACAGGACAGCAGAGAATATCTTGCTACAGAGATCAAGGGACTAAGGAACAGTCACGAGGAGCTGAAAAGCGCTTTAAAAGAAATGCAAAACAATATGGAAACGACGACAGCTCAGATTGAAGAGGCAGAGTAGAGAATAGGTGAACTAGAAGATAAAGTTATGGAAAAAGAGGAAGCTGAGAAAAAGAGAGATAAAAAAATCCAGGAGTATGAGGGGAAAATTAGAGAACTAAGTGATACACTAAAAAGAAATAATGTACCCATAATTGGTATCCCAGAGGAGGGAGAGAGAGGGAAAGGTGCTGAAGGGGTACTTGAAGAAGTAATAGCTGAGAACTTCCCTGAACTGGGGAAGGAAAAAGGCATTGAAATCCAAGAGGCACAGAGAACTCCCTTCAGACGTAACTTGAATCGATCTTCTGCACGACATATCATAGTGAAACTGGCAAAATACAATGATAAAGAGAAAATTCTGAAAGCAGCAAGGAATAAACGTACCCTCACATATAAAGGGAGACCTATAAGACTCGTGACTGATCTCTCTTTTGAAACTTGGCAGGCCAGAAAGGATTGGCACGAGATCTTCAGTGTGCTAAACAGAAAAAATATGCAGCCAAGAATCCTTTATCCAGCAAGTCTGTCATTTAGAATAGAAGGAGAGATAAAGGTCTTCCCAAACAAACAAAAACTGAAGGAATTCGTCGCCACTAAACCAGCCCTACAAGAGATCCTGAGGGGGATCCTGTGAGACAAAGTATCAGAGACATCACTACAAGCATAATACATACAGACATCACAATGACTCTAAACCAGTATCTTTCTATAATAACACTGAATGTAAATGGATTAAATGCGGCAACCAAAAGACATAGGGTATCAGAATGGATAAAAAAACAAGACCCATCTATTTGCTGTCTACAAGAGACTCATTTTAGACCTGACGACACCTTTAGATTGAGAGTGAGGGGATGGAGAACTATTTATCATGCTACTGGAAGCCAAAAGAAAGCTGGAGTAGCCATACTTATATCAGACAAACTAGACTTTAAATTAAAGGCTGTAACAAGAGATGAAGAAGGGCATTATATAATAATCACAGGGTCTATCCATCAGGAAGAGCTAACAATTATAAATGTCTATGCGCCGAATACTGGAGCCCCCAAATATATAAAACAATTACTCATAAACATAAGCAACCTTATTGATAAGAATGTGGTCATTGCAGGGGACTTTAACACTCCACTTACAGAAATGGATAGATCATCTAGACACACGGTCAATAAAGAAACAAGGGCCCTGAATGATACATTGGATCAGATGGACTTGACAGATATATTTATAACTCTGCTTCCCAAAGCAACAGAATATACTTTCTTCTCGAGTGCACATGGAACATTCTCCAAGATAGATCATATACTGGGTCACAAAACAGCCCTTCATAAGTATACAAGAATTGAAATTATACCATGCATACTTTCAGACCACAATGCTATGAAGCTTGAAATCAACCACAAGAAAAAGTCTGGAAAACCTCCAAAAGCATGGAGGTTAAAGAACACCCTACTAACGAATGAGTGGGTCAACCAGGCAATTAGAGAAGAAATTAAAAAATATATGGAAACAAACGAAAATGAAAATACAACAATCTAAACGCTTTGGGATGCAGCGAAGGCAGTCCTGAGAGGAAAATACATCGCAATCCAGGCCTATCTCAAGAAACAAGAAAAATCCCAAATACAAAATCTAACAGCACACCTAAAGGAAATAGAAGCAGAACAGCAAAGGCAGCCTAAACCCAGCAGAAGAAGAGAAATAATAAAGATCAGAGCAGAAATAAACAATATAGAATCTAAAAAAACGGTAGAGCAGATCAACGAAACCAAGAGTTGGTTTTTTGAAAAAATAAACAAAATTGACAAACCTCTAGCCAGGCTTCTCAAAAAGAAAAGGGAGATGACCCAAATAGATAAAATCATGAATGAAAATGGAATTATTACAACCAATCCCTCAGAGATACAAACAATTATCAGGGAATACTATGAAAAATTATATGCCAACAAATTGGACAACCTGGAAGAAATGGACAAATTCCTAAACACCCACACTCTTCCAAAACTCAATCAGGAAGAAATAGAAAGCTTGAACAGACCCATAACCAGCGAAGAAATTGAATCAGTTATCAAAAATCTCCCAACAAATAAGAGTCCAGGACCAGATGGCTTCCCAGGGGAGTTCTACCAGACGTTTAAAGCAGAGATAATACCTATCCTTCTCAAGCTATTCCAAGAAATAGAAAGGGAAGGAAAATTTCCAGACTCATTCTATGAAGCCAGTATTACTTTGATTCCTAAACCAGACAGAGACCCAGTAAAAAAAGAGAACTACAGGCCAATATCCCTGATGAATATGGATGCAAAAATTCTCAATAAGATACTAGCAAATCGAATTCAACAGCATATAAAAAGAATTATCACCATGATCAAGTGGGATTCATTCCTGGGATGCAGGGCTGGTTCAACATTCGCAAATCAATCAACGTGATACATCACATTAATAAAAGAAAAGAGAAGAACCATATGATCCTGTCAATCAATGCAGAAAAGGCCTTTGACAAATTCAGCAACTTTTCTTAATAAAAACCCTTGAGAAAGTCGGGATAGAAGGAACATACTTAAACATCATAAAAGCCATTTATGAAAAGCCCACAGCTAACATCATCCTCAATGGGGAAAAACTGAGAGCTTTTTCCCTGAGATCAGGAACACGACAGGGATGCCCACTCTTACCGCTGTTGCTTAACATAGTGTTGGAAGTTTTAGCATCAGCAATCAGACAACAAAAGGAAATCAAAGGCATCAAAATTGACAAAGATGAAGTCAAGCTTTCGCTTTTTGCAGATGACATGATATTATACATGGAAAATCTGATAGACTCCACCAAAAGTCTGCTAGAACTGATACATGAATTCAGCAAAGTTGCAGGATACAAAATCAATGTGCAGAAATCAGTTGCATTCTTATACTCTAACAATGAAGCAACAGAAAGACAAATAAAGAAACTGATCCCACTCACAATTGCACCAAGAAGCATAAAATACCTAGGAATAAATCTAACCAAAGACGTAAAAGATCTGTATGCTGAAAACTATAGAAAGCTTATGAAGGTAATTGAAGAAGATTTAAAGAAATGGAAAGACATTCCCTGCTCATGGATTGGAAGAATAAATATTGTCAAAATGTCAATACTACCCAAAGCTATCTACACATTCAATGCAATCCCAATCAAAATTGCACCAGCATTCTTCTCGAAACTAGAACAAGCAATCCTAAAATTCATATGGAACCACAAAAGGCCCCGAATAGCCAAAGTAATTTTGAAGAAGAAGACCAAAGCAGGAGGCATCACAATCCCAGACTTTAGCCTCTACTACAAAGCTGTCATCATCAAGACAGCATGGTATTGGCACAAAAACAGACACACAGACCAATGGAATAGAATAGAAACCCCAGAACTAGACCCACAAATGTATGGCCAACTCATCTTTGACAAAGCAGGAAAGAACATCCAATGGAAAAAAGACAGTCTCTTTAACAAATGGTGCTGGGAGAACTGGACAGCAACATGCAGAAGGTTGAAACTAGACCACTTTCTCACACCATTCACAAAAATAAACTCAAAATGGATAAAGGACCTGAATGTGAGACAGGAAACCATCAAAAGCCTAGAGGAAAAAGCAGGAAATGACCTCTCTGACCTCAGCCGTAGCAATCTCTTACTCGGCACATCCCCAAAAGCAAGGGAATTAAAAGCATAAATGAATTACTGGGACCTTATGAAGATAAAAAGCTTCTGCACAGCAAAGGAAACAACCAACAAAACTAAAAGGCAACCAACGGAATGGGAAAAGATATTTGCAAATGACATATTGGACAAAGGGCTAGTATCCAAAATCTATAAAGAGCTCACCAAACTCCACACCCGAAAAACAAATAACCCAGTGAAGAAATGGGCAGAAAGCATGAATAGACACTTCTCTAAAGAAGACATCCGGATGGCCAACAGGCACATGAAAAGATGTTCAACGTCGCTCCTTATCAGGGAAATACAAATCAAAACCACACTCAGATACCACCTCACGCCAGTCAGAGTGGCCAAAATGAACAAATCAGGAGACTATAGATGCTGGAGAGGAGGTGGAGAAACGGGAAGCCTCTTGCACTGTTGGTGGCAATGCAAATTGGTGCAGCCACTCTGGAAAACAGTGTGGAGGTTCCTCAAAAAATTAAAAATAGATCTACCCTATGACCCAGCAGTAGCACTGCTAGGAATTTACCCAAGGGATACAGGAGTACTGATGCATAGGGGCACTTGTACCCCAATGTTTATAGCAGCACTCTCAACAATAGCCAAATTATGGAAAGAGCCTAAATGTCCATCAACTGATGAATGGATAAAGAAATTGTGGTTTATATACACAATGGAGTACTACGCGGCAATGAGAAAGAATGAAATATGGCCTTTTGTAGCAACGTGGATGGAACTGGAGAGTGTGATGCTAAGTGAAATAAGCCATACAGAGAAAGATAGATATCATATGGTTTCACTGTTATGTGGATCCTGAGAAACTAACAGAAACCCATGGGGGAGGGGAAGGAAAAAAAAAAATAGGTTAGAGTGGGAGAGAGCCAAAGCATGAGACTGTTAAAAACTGAGAACAAACTGAGGGTTGATGGGGGGTGGGAGGGAGGGGAGGGTGGGTGATGGGTATTGAGGAGGGCACCTTTTGGGATGAGCACTGGGTGTTGTATGGAAACCAATTTGACAATAAACTTCATATATTGAAAAAAAAAAGTCTAGGGTCACCACCAAAAATTGTAGAAAGAGAAATATAATTTATATGTTCTGAGAAATCAAAAAATGAAATGGAATTATATAAAATGCTCAATTTAAAAAGCAAGAAAATAGTGAGGAGGGTAAAAATAAAGTACAAAGGTAATGAATAGAGAATGGCTACAAACAAGTTAGATATTAACCTAAATATTTCAAAAATCATTTTAAATGTGAAAGATCTTGCAAAAGCGACAAAATCAAAACTAGACATCTGGGACTCCATTGAACTAAAAAGCTTTCTCTGCACAGCAACAGAAGCCATCAACAAAAGACAACCTACAAAATGGGAAAAGAATTCTGCAAACCATATACCTGACAAGGGTTAATATTCAAAATATATGAAGAACTTATACAACCCAATAGAAAAGAAAAAAAAAGGTAATTCAACTAAAAACTAGGCAAAGGATCTGAAAGACATTTTTCCAAAGAAGATACATAAATGGCCAAAGGTACATGAAAAGATGTTCAACATCACTAGGCATTAAAGAAATGTACATTAAGACTAAAACGAGATGTCACCTCACACCTGTTAGAATGGCCGTCATCAAAATGGTAAGTGCTAACAAAAGCCAGTGTGGATGTGGAGAAAAGGGAATCCTTGGACTCTGTTGGTAGCATCGTAAATTGGTCCAGCCACGTATGGAAAACAGTATGGATGATCTTCAAAAAGTTAAAAATAGAGCTACCATAGGGGCACCTGGGTGGCTCAGTCGGTTGAGCTTCCGACTTCGGCTCAGGTCATGATCTCATGGTCTGTGAGTTTGAGCCCCACGTAGGGCTCTGTGCTGACAGCTCAGAGCCAGGAGCCTGCTTCAGATTCTGTGTCTCCCTCTCTCTCGGATCCTCCCCCATTCATGCTCTGTCTCTCTCTGTCTCAAAAATAAACATTAAAAAAAATTTAAAAAAAATAGAGCTACCATATGATCCAGCAATTCCACTTTTGGAAATATATCCAAAGAAAACAAAAACATTCAGAAGATACCTGCACCTTCATGTTCACAGCAGCGTATTTTTTAATAGCCAAGACACGGAAACAATCTGTGTCCACAGATGGATGAATGGATAAAGAAGATGTGGTACATAATGGAATATCATTTAGCCACAAAAAATAAGGAAACCCTACCATTTTCAACAACACAAATGGACCTTCAAGGCATTATGCCAAGTGAAATAAGTCAGAGAATGACAAATACCATATGATCTTATTTATATGTGGAATATAAAACAAAACAAAAAGAAAACACACAGAACTCATAGAAAAAAAGATCAGATTTGTGATAACTGGAGGGGAGGGTGGGAGAAGGGGCAATTGAACGAAGGTCGTCAAAAGATACAAACTTGCAGTTATAAAATAAGTAAGTACTAAGGATCTAATGTACTAGATGATGACTAGAGTTTAATACTGCTGTATAATGCACAGGAAAGCTATTAAGACAGTAGATCCTAAGAGTTCTCATTCACAAGGAGAATTTTCTTTTCTTTCCTTTTTATTGTATATGTATGAGATGATAGATGTTAACTAAACCTGCTGTGGTAATCGTTCTACAATATGTAAATCTAACCATCATGCTGTACATCTTAAAATTATACAGTGATGTATGTCAATTATTTCTCAATAAAATTGGAAAAAGGTGAATAATCTTTATATACCAATTAAACAATACAGATTGTCAGAGTGGATTAAAAGGCAAAACCCAATTATATGGGTTATTTTTGCATTTCTCTTTTTTTAAATTGGAGTATAATTGACATACTAACAATATATTAGTTTCAGGTATACAGCATAATGATTCAATATTTGTATATACTGGAAAATGGTCACCATAATAAGTCTAATTACTATGTCTCAACTATTTGTTATCTACAAGAAACTGACTTTATATAGGTTAAAAGTAGGGGCACCTGGATTTCTCAGTTAAGTGTCCAACTTTGGCTCAGGTCACGATCCTGCAGTTTATGGGTTCAAGCCCTGCGTCAGGCTCTGTGCTGACAGCTCAGAGCCTGGAGCCTGCTTCAGATTCTATGTCCCTCTCTCTCTCTGCCCCTCATCCCACTCACTCTCTCTCTCTCTCTCTCAAAATAAATAAACATTTAAATTTTTTAAATAGACTAAAAATGAACAGATGGAGAAAAATATACCATTGATAACATTAATCAAAAGAAAGTTGGAGTAACTATTTTAATTTCAGACAAAGCTGACTTCAACACAAGGAAGATAAAGTCAGGGATGATATAATGACAAAGTGGACAAAGACTTATCAACAAGCTGTAATAATTCTATACCTGCATGCATCTAATAAGTGAGCATCAAAGTACATGACTCAAAACCTTAAAGCACTAAAATGAGAACTACACTAATTCATGATTACAGTTGGGAGATTTCAACATCCCTCTGTCAGTAGTTGATAGATAAAGCAGTCAGGAAATCAGTTAAGAATGTAAATGATTTTAAACATCACTACCAATCAACCTGGTCTAATTGCCCAGGTCTAGCCAGTAACAGCAGAATATAAATTCTTCTCAAACTCACATGGGACTGTCACCAAGACAAACCACATTCTGGGCCAGAAAACATACCTTAACAAATTAAAAAAAAAAAAAAAAAAAAGAAAAAGAAAGAAAGAAAAGAAAAGAAAAAAGAAAAGAAAAGAAAAGAAAAGAAAGAAACCTTGCAAAATATGTTCTCATACCACAAAGGGAAATACCTCACAATCTCACAAAGTGTTTCTTCGAATTTTTGGATCATCCTAATTTTACACATATCATTTTTTAAATGAAAATCTGTTTCCCTGTGTATTTCCTTTATTCTTGGTTCCCTCCGCCTTTCAGAGCTGTAAACAGTAAGTCTAATCTTCACTTTAAATGGCAGCCCTCCATATATTTCAAGACATGTTTACTTCACAAGCAGTTTTATCAAAAGAAATGTGCCCATGTCCTTTGATCATTACATATAATCTAGTCTCTAAAGTCCTCAACCTCTTGGTTGTTCCTCATACATTTTCAAATTTGTTCATACTCTCTTAAAATATTATAAATGTTTAGCACACTTGATGGAGATTTCCTGTTAAGACGGCAACTGAAGTTATGAGTCTACAACTCTGCTAACCAATAACAGAAATAGTTCAAAATAATAGTCCTATATTGTTCAAAGAGATTATTTTTGATAAATTTAAACTGAATACACCTATATGGCATCTCAGAAGGTGTATGATGATTTAATGCTAAAGCCAAAGGAAAGCATGTTCAGTACTTTATTCACCTAAGTACTCATCAAAAGTTTTCTTAATTATCACATGTAGTTTTCATAAAATTTCAAGATCACATTTAAACATGAGGCACACAGTACGTTATCAGAACTTAATGCATAAAAAGGGAACCACAGTACTTGTTTATGGTATATCAATGTAGATTCATCAAGTGTAACAAATGTATCTTTTGGTAAGGAATATTGATAATGGGGGAGGCCATGCATGTGCGGGCAGGAGGTAGATGGGAAATCTCTGTACATTTTGCTCAATTTTGTTGTGAACCTAAAACCAATCTAAAATATAATAATAAATCTTAAAACATAGAAAAAAATCTGAACCACTCTAAGAACTCAGGTTTCATTTATACACACATGGTTTGAACATTTTGATAAAATTAGTAGACTATAATAAATAGCAAAAAAAAAAAATCTGGAAAAAAAACCCTATTTTTCCTGATGAATATTCTCCCTTTTCATCTTGGGTTAATCCAGTGAATATGGCCTCATCAGCTATACATTTAGATACGTGCACACCTGATTCTTCTGTTCCAAATAAGAAAGGTAAAGCACAGAAAAGAAAAGTAAGGTGTCTAATGCAGATTTGATGACAAAGAAGATTTTGGCTGCTTTTCCAAATCATTTTTAAATTCCAAGCATGTAAGACTTTTCCTGGTAATTTAATCATAATATCTTCAGAGAAATTCCCAGTTACTTTGTAGTTACTGAAAATTTCATGCAGATGAAATTCTTAAGATAACTTTAAAAAATTAACTTGTGGATGGAAATGGAATGTGTTTTGCAGAACAGCAGATGAAAAAACAAAACCTAAGAATGTATGGGTGTTAAATTTTATTTTAAGACACACGTTTTCCCTTTCAAGGCCATATTTATCTGGAGCATAAAATAGAATTATAGAATTTAAGAAAGCCAAATTTAAATTAACAAAATAATCTGAATTTTTAGGCCCTCTAGTAATTGTCATTAATATCTGTGTGCAAAACTAAACATTTCTCTGAAATATATCTAGGTGCTAGAAAGACCCAAACAGAAGTTTTAGCTGTATAATTGAGCATTATGTGTTCTAGGAAATTTAACCAGAGTTTATATAAAATATCTGTGTGTGCATTTAAATTTCACACTGAGTGTAAAAATATTATTGTTTTGTTTATCCTAAGCAAAAGCGTTTTTAACCCTTTAGCCTGAAAACAAGTTTTTTAAAGGAAATCATCTCTGTGAGAGTGCTATAATAAAAAAGAAGACTAACCCAGAAAACTCACTGGCATAATTACTTTGAGCCCATTCATCCCTCATCACACTACATCCATCCACTTCTCTTTAAGGTTTAAGGATGTATTCAAACATGGCAAACCTCCCCTCATTGTCTAAAGCTCAACCCCAAGGCACAGTGAGAATGTGTCTGAACCAGAATGTTATATCAGATTCCTGAAAAATTTAGTATTTCTACTCACTGTGAGGTAGTAATATGTTTCTCCACCTCACACAGAAGTTTCTCCCCTTTCCTTGCTTACCATGGACAGTGCAGATTTCACATTTTGCAGACTTCACATGACAGATCTAACACCTTTGACTGAATATTCTATAAACAATGATCATGGTGACTTGGACACTGGGTTAGGCAACAAATATTTAATGAGTTAATATTAGGTATTTAGAAGCAAATGAATACCTCATTTCTGACACATTTGAAATCAGTCATTGATAAGAACAATGTAAATGGAAATTAAACTGGAAATCATAAAAATAGTGATGTAGTCATAGCATAAACATTTATTTT
The DNA here is from genome assembly GCF_023721935.1 of Panthera uncia. Lineage (NCBI taxonomy): Eukaryota > Metazoa > Chordata > Mammalia > Carnivora > Felidae > Panthera > Panthera uncia. Next base: position 104,906,010 of record NC_064811.1, read on the forward strand.
TAACTTACAACATAGAAATGCTTGCTCATTCTTTACTAAGGGTATAAGGCCATTTCCTAAAGAATAGGTCTACAATTTTTAGGTTTTCATAATTTTTCTTGCATCAATTATATGCAAAATGTACCATCTACTATTGCCAGTTTGATTTTAAGGAGAAATTAGAATTTATAAAAAGAGATGCAAAGCAATTTAAATGCAAAAGCCTCTCAGCACTTCATAATCCCCTCCCTCAACAATCTTATAAATTTTCAGATCCACACTTAATTTTGCAACTAACCTGTATTTAATCTTCAAACCATGCCATTTAGTTTTCATAGAAATAATCATCTTTGTTTGATTTCATCTTTCACTGACTTATGAAATATTCAATAACATTACATTAATACAACAGATGTAACTGATACAAACAGTTTTGAAAAGACACTAATGATGCACACTCAGTATACAATTAAGGTAACAAGAGTAGAAATACAGAGGTTTCATGTGCTATGGGTCTAATCAATATGTTTACAGAGTAAATGGAGAGCTTCAGTTAATCTGGCAGCTGATTAAGATAAAGCCATGTAAGCCAATTTCTATTGCACTTATCAAAATCACCAGTTTATGTAAAGATGTGAAAAGGGCTTAAGTTGTTTGCAATATGATCAGATCTCCTAGGGTAGAATCTGATCTATTTTTCAACCTCTGGATTGAAGTAACTATTATTTTTTCAATTCTGAATTGAAGGAAAGGTAGTGAAGTGTAGCAGAAAGAAAACTAAAACAGAAAATAGGAAAAAAAAAGCCTATATCCATCCCTTACCAGCCTTGGGAATAATAAAATAAAAATAATGATCTAGCTCTCAATGTTGATGTGAAAATACAATATAATATATGCTAAAGTGCTTTTTAATCTACTAAATATTGTCCATACACATTTAAAAAATATTATTATCCTGCTAACTTGTGTGTTACTTAAGTTTGCTAGCAGAATATAGTAAATGGTCAATTTAAAAATACTTATTATAATATAGCTAACAAACAATTTGAAATATGGTATTCTCTACATATGAAAATTATTCCATAGTAGGGAAGAATTTGAAAACCAATTCTAAAAACATACTTAGTATAAACATTGTGAGAAATATTTTTAATGGATATTGTTATTACAGTCAAATATAAGAAATAAGCAAAACTTAGTAAGACATATTTCTGTCCAAGTGTCTGACTTTTGGCTATTTGGAATTTACAATTGTATTAACGATTATGTATTTCAGTCATAACATTTGCCTTACTTCTTTGCCAACAATGGATTTATACTCATTCACTATAAGGAGGAACATTCGCTTCCATTGCATTATACGTGTTGGTAAACTCTAAGGCACAAAAATCAAGTTAACAGCACTTCCACTCTAAGTCTTTTATCACATATCTGTACATCAGATTTCAAAACCCAAAGACCCATGTTGAAATTGGCTAATAACCAAAACACTCACTGTCAAATTAACTGTTCCCATCTGAGGTGATAAATGGAGAATTCATAACTGTAAACCATGGCATATGAAAAATAATTCATTGACATCTGTTCTTAACATCTGGCTTTTTAATCAATGCACCAAAGCAAACAGGATGTAATTCTATTTTACTTCTCAAAAATTAGCCTTTGTGATCAGTAATGTCTGAATTAAATAGTCACATAGGTTTAGAAAATGAAAAGATTTAGTTTAGTGTTCTATTAATAAAGTCCAAGCATTCTGGACCAATCACAATCTACCACTATCCTTTAGCTGGCAATTATATGTATGTATGTATGTATACTACCAGCAACATCGTAAGACAATGCTAATACAAGTCCTGTTTCCCAGGAAAAACAAAACAAACATCATAGTCTTTCTAGTCTCTCTACCCAGCACCTCAGGAGAAACACTACCTCAGTAATGAAAGAAGGTAAGAAAGAAAGAAAGAAAGAAAGAAAGAAAGAAAGAAAGAAAGAAAATATACATGCGCATGCTTAGTTCCTCAAAGAGTTATTTATAGAGACAGCTTTAAACTAATTTGTATTTGTTTACAAAAACACTGAATGACTTTTCCATAAGGTTTTTCAAACTCACTTAATATAAAATAGGCATAAAATACAAATAAATGCATATTGGTTAGTTTTACCACAATACTTATTACAAATGCAACAACAAAGTGACATACAGACATATGAAAATAAAAGCAAATTAAAGAAAGTGCTGAAAATGATTATATTGGTGACTAACATGCATGAGCCAGGCAAACACTCAGAGTATGGGACAATGCTTAAAGAACGAAAAATAACACTTGGTTTATATGATTCACTAATAATGTAATTAATCCATCGAGAATAATTTATGTAAAATTTTGTAGAATGGTTTAATGAATCAAATTGTCTGAAGTTTGCAAAATTATGTATGTATCCCTGGGAAGCAGACTACAGAGGATTCAAACCATAACTTTTAGGTTTATAAGTATGAGTGAATGGTCAAAGTGGTTGATAGCTTGGGGTCTTTACTAGGCCTATTTAGACTAGTCTTATTTTACTAGTCTATTTCACTAGTGCCATTTTAGAGAGACTGATATAAGTTAAATGAAGTTATTCATTTAAGAAGTTGCATACACACAACTTGCCACAGTACACACAACTTGCCAGACCACCTGCACAAACATATGTAAAAATTCAGTAAGTGAATTTGCAGGGCACTCTATCTGATAGAGTTAAACAAACTAACAATCACTTACACTGTAATAACTGATAGTAAGAGGAAGTACTCTGTCCTAAATGAAGGAGGACCTAACTCAAACTAGGAGGTCATGGTAGGCTTCCCAAAGGAACTGATTTCTAAGCTGAAAATGGAAAAATACATAATAAATAGGCAAAAAATGGAGTGGTGTCTGTCCTGGGTGGAAGTGACAGTGTGCAGAAAGGCAAAGGGATCAGAAAGAGAGCACCTGGGAAGAAAGAAATGAAAGGACGTGTAGTATGGCGGAAGAATAGCATGTAGAAGAGGAAGAAGCAGGATAGAAAATAAAGCTGGGAAGTTAAGCTGGTTGTAGAAGATATGTGAGACCTTGTACACCATGTTAAGAATTGTAAACTGTATCCAAAGAGCAAATGAAATATTTTAGCAGGAAATTGACAAGATAAAATGAGTGGTTTAGAATGATTACTATGGCTCATGTATGGCTAGGGAATTGGAGAAGGAAAAGAAAAACTAGAAGCAATGATGATCTTTGAGAATTACAATACTGTCAACACTTTTATTACTGCATATATGTGGTACCAGTCATTTGCCTGGAATGAAACTAAATTTGGCAACCTTGGTGTTATATTGATTTGTTTTACATACATCACTAATTTCTTTAGAGGAAAATAATGAGTTAGTATACAGAAAATTACTGTGTAAAGCTTATTTAACTGTAATCCTCATTTTGCCTTCTGAGATGGTCCTATGAGAAGTTTTCAAGACTTTTGTACCAATTAGCTATTGTTGATTAAGAAACCACTCCAAAACTCAGGGACTGAATGCAATAATAATTTGCTAATTGCTCACATTTTTCCATTGGGATTATGGGCCTAACACGGGCATGTCTTCTCAATTCAACAGCAGGTATGCAAGCCCAATCAAAAAAGTATGTTTCAAGACTCTGCTTGTATCATATACATTAATATACAATTGGCCAAATAACATGGCTGAATCCAGAGGGGAGGAATAGCAAAGAATGTTAGCCCAGAATGAAAAGGCTCTATAAAGTTACTAGATAAAGAGCGTAGTTACAGGAACCATAAAGAATGAGGTGAAGAACTGGGGTTAAAGATGCAGTTCACTAATGATGCAATTTAACACCAGGAAACGTTTCTTGTCTTGTGTGTATTATGAACATATTCACTATAATAACTATTTTATTTTCTTTGTTTTGGCCACTACAAGAAGCTGGCATGTATTTTTGTAGCCATCATTGGTAATTGTGTAAAATTTTATCACATTGTAATCATTGATTCCTAGCATAATATCTGGTATATAGATGATACTCAGCATATTTTTAATGTTGTTAAAGGTATTTGGGGGGATTTTTTGTACTTAATCAAGGTAAATGTAAGCTTAAAAATATATAAAAGTCCAGATCACTGCTGAAGTGTAAAGAAATAATTTCAATAAATGCAAAAGAAAAATATTAATTAAATTTACTGTCAAGCTTTAAAAAAAAAATACCCCCCACTGCACTGGATCATGATGAGGATGAAATGAGAAAGTCTCTAAAACATTTAGCATGGAGCCTGGCATGTGATCAAAAATAGGGGAATGTTACTCAACTTTATGATTTGGGTCCTTACTACCCTTCTCTTCTTTTAGAACAATGTTAGAGTTAGAAAGAAACTCAGAGGTAACAGAATGCTACCCAATGCAAAACAAATTATTTCTCCCTATGATTTTTACTGCTTGCAGCATAGAGCAACAGGCAACAAATATACAGTAGAGGATAGAGAAATTAGCTTTTTAATTTACTTTACAATTAGCTTATTTTTACTCTTCATACCCATATATGCCATTACCTTGGTTATAAAAATAGAAAAGCAGAATCTTATGAACATACTCTTTTTATTTGAAAACAATACTATAATAATTAAAGACAATTTTAGTATTTATTCATTTTATTATTAACTTTATTATTAGAAGAGGGAAATAAGGGAAGAGTATTGAAAACTGTAAGTAAAGAAAGAATGGCTATAGATTTGCTGTGAAGATTAATTATTTTGTACCTTTGCTACCATTTAATTGAATATGCAATGATAGTTATTTTATATTCTATTCTTTCTCAATATCTGTTCAGATGTGGATATAATGGAAAGAAAATTGGATTATGTTACAATTTTGAGAAACTATTTTTGAATTAGGTTTTCTAACATTAGTAACTGATATCCAAACCCATGAACAGACTTTGATAGGCATCTTCCCAAAATGAACTTTTGCCAGGAATTTTGTGCCTTCAGATATTGACAGAGACTTAATTTGGGTTGGAGACTAGTCAATAAGAAGTCTCTGTTGTGCACATTTTGGTGCAGTAGATTAGATCTACAATAAATAGTTTACCATTTACATTAATTTTTACTAAAATATAACTGTATAAATAATTTATAAACCACAAGCAGTGAAGAACCAAAAAAATAAATAAAAATAAAAAAGATATATTAAGGAGTAATTTCAAGGAGACAGAATCTTAAGCTCACTGGATGCTACTCTGACCACATTCTCACACACAAGCACTACTCTACATTATGCATGATGTGTTCTTGAGCTAGTCTGTTGAGAGTAGAAGAAAGCCAACCAATAGACTTACATGAAATAAGTGATTTTGCTATCAGAATAATAAATTTTGAACATAAATTAAAAAAATTGTTTATTTATTTTTGAGTGAGAGACAGAGTACAAGCAGGGGAGGGGCAGAGAGAGAGGGAGACACAGAATCTAAAGCAGGCTACAGGTTCTCAGCTGGAGCAGAGCCTGATGAGAAGCGTGAATTCACAAACTGTGAGATCATGGCCTGAGCCGAAGTCAGACACTTAACCGACCAAGCCACCCAGGTGTCCCTATTTTGGACATAATTTTTAATAATATATTTATACTATCTCTTAATGCTCTAAATTTTGCTACTTTATTTTATATTCTTTTAGTTCAGTGTTCATCTCAACAAGGCTAACTATTCACCACCAAATAGGCTGAAACAGGGAATTGCTGTTTCTCAAAGTCAAAACCATTCCATAAGGTTTAGCCTACTTCATGTCCATTTTATCTTTAGTCAGTATTTTATTCTTCTCCATACTTCACACTAAAACTCTTAATTAACCCTTAATGCTAATAGTTATCAGAACTTTAACCTCTATGACTCGCTCATTTGTATGTAAACTAGTAACAAAATTATATAATTAGTTATATAAATATGTGGGTTCTCTAGACAAAGATACTTGAAACCATTACTTCTAAATAATTAGCTGGAAGGCATCACACAAGGCAATATTTTAAAACATTCCTTTATTAGCTGTTGTAAAAAGGGTGGGCCCAGTACAGGAAAAACGATTTAGGTGTAATACTTAATAATATGTAGGTACTATGGAAACGAACCATACATGACTCGATTATTTTTGAGAAATCACATTATTTCACACTCACACTGAAGTTCCCAGATTCTGGGACTCAGTCTCTGGCTTGGACCATACACAGCTGATCACGTAAGTATCGAGGAGTTTTGGCGTTAGAAGGCCTCAGGCTGCCTTGGATCTAGGTATTTGAAAGTGTCCAGGCTTTTATGCCAAAATGTCTCAGCCTTCTGTCTTTTTTTTAGCAGAATGTGTGAACATTAATGCCTAAGCCTGGTCCCTCATGCTTCAGGCATCAAACTTTTAACAAGGTGTTTCCTTGGGTGTCGTCCCACACGCACTTTCATATACTGCTTAGAAGAATGCAAGTGAAATCAACATTTTGGAAAGCAATTTGGCAATTTTTATTAACAACCTTAGGTATTTTCTTGAATTTTGACCTAAGTATATTCATTTGTAAGATTCTATTGGGGGTTGGGGGGGAAATATTTTATATTATGTAAGATATTATGGGTTCAGTTCCAGACTATCATAAAGTGGATATCACAGCAAAGCAAGTCAAAGTAAAGTTTTGCTTTCCCTCTGCATATATGTTATGTTTACACTATACTCCAGTCTATTAAGTACACAATGGTATTATGTCTAAAAAAATGTATGTATCTTTTTTGTTTGTTTCAAGTTTTTATTTAAATTTTAGTTAAAATATGGTAATATGGTTTCAGTGTAATATTAGTTTCAGGAGTAGAATTTCATGATTCATCACTTACATATAACACCCAGTGTTCATCACAACACGTGCCCTCCTTAAAGCCCATCACCCATTTAGCCCATTACCCACCCACCTCCCTTCAAGCAACCTTCAGTTTTTTCTCTATAGTTAAGTGTCTCTTATGGTTTGCCTTCCTCCCTTTGTTTTTTCACTTCCTTCTCCTATGTTCATCTGTCTGTTTCTTAAATTCTACATATGAGTGAAATCAGGTGGTATTTGTCTTCTTATAACTGACTTATTTCACCTAGCATAAGACACTCTTGCTCCATCCATGTCATTGCAAATGGCAAGATTTAATTCTTTTTCATGGCTGAGTAATATTTCATTGTGTATGTGTTTGTGTGTTGGTTGTCTGCAGCAATTTTTAAAAATAAGACAACAATGAAGTTTGCTGAATCTGTTGCCTCTTCCATTCCTGAACAATTTCTCTGTAGCATGTGATGCTGTTTGATAGTATTTTACCCACAGTAGAACTTCTTTCAAAATAGGGACCAATCCCCTCAAACTCTGCAGCTGTTTTATCAACTAAATTTATGTAATAATCTAAATCCTTGGTTGTAATTTCAATAATCTTCACAGCAACTTCATTAGGTACAGATTCATCTAAAGAAACCACTACCTTTGCTCATCTCTAAGAAGCAACTACTCATCCATTTAAGATTTACCATGAGATTTCAGCAATTCAGTCACATCTTAAAGCTCCACTTCTGATTCCAGTACTCTTGCTGTTTCTATCATATCTGTGGTAACTTCCTCCACTGATGTCTTGCACCCCTCAAAGTCATCCATAAGGGTTGGAATCAACTTCTTCCAAACTCTTGTGAATCTTGATATTTTGACCTCTTCCCATGAATCAAAAATGTTTTTAATGGGATCTAGAGTGATGAATCCTTTCCAGAAGGTTTTGATTTACTTTGCCTAGATCCATAAGAGGAATCACTATCTATGGCAATGTATGTGAAATGTAATTTGTCAATAATAAGACTTGAAAGTCAAAATTCCTCCTTGAACCATGGGCTGCAGAAGGTATACTGTGTTAGCAGGCATGAAAACAACAATCTTATTTATTGACCACTAAATTATCTTCATAACGCAATAAAATGAAGTGTAATAAAATGGGGTATGCTTGTATATGCAAAGATTTCCTCACAACAGTGCTTGTTAAAAGCATATTCATACTAAGAAAAAAGTAAAAAGTTAATCTAAATCCCTTAAAATAAAGAAAAGATTAAAATTAATCAAACATATATGTACTAGCATATCATGCATGCAATCAAAATGAAAAATTATAAGGCTCATTAAAAAGTATATATTATAAACATAAAATAAAGAATAATTTCAACTACTTTAACCATATAAAGGAAAACATGCTCGAAGTAAATTACTTAAAAATATTATAAAAGATACATCCAGGGGCGCCTGGGTGGCTCGGTCGGTTAAGCGTCTGACTTCGGCTCAGGTCATGATCTCACGGTCCGTGAGTTCGAGCCCCGCGTCGGGCTCTGTGCTGACAGCTCAGAGCCTGGAGCCTGTTTCAGATTCTGTGTCTCCCTCTCTCTCTGCTCCTCCCCTGTTCATGCTCTGTCTCTCTCTGTCTCAAAAATAAATAAACGTTAAAAAAAAAAAAATTAAAAAAAAAAAATAAAAATAAAAGATACATCCAGGCCATGGCAGTATGTTTGATGGTTTATTTATTTCTTTATGATTATTTATTTTACAAAGATATATAAAGAGTGACAAATGTGACCAGAGACCAGTCATATGTTATTAGATTTTCTCCCAATTCCTGTCATCAGAAGTAGGGGAAAAAAGGGTTGCCTTGTTATTCCCTGATCTATCTTGCCCACAGAGGATGCTTCTGAAGGTTGACAGTTGAACTCCATGTCTTATCTGCCCCTAAGGGTCACCTATTAGGTGACATGCAGAAGTGAATTAATATCAGCATATCTGATGTATCTTGCTCAGAGTAAAAAATTAGTGACACTCAGAACTGAATTACTCTTGTAATCAGCACTGATAGATCAGGGCAAAGTTGCTATTTATCCCCAGTACCACAACATTTGGGCTAAATCATCTTGATTTCTGTTCTCTTTCCAAGGAAATTTAGTTGCAGAAGTAATTTCAAGAAATCCTTCAGGTAATCATGTGTGAACATTATAAATACATAGATAATAGGCCTTAAAAATTAAATAAATGCCTACTCAATCAGGACCTCATATGTCAGAGTTTCAGAAAGTTTCAAGAACATTTTCTGGAATGTACAGGGCTGCTCTGCCTTCCACACCTTGGATTCTGTGAGTTGATTTTTCATGGTTGCTTCCAGTAGTAGAAAGTTTCTGCATACAGTACACTCATCTGGCCTCTTCCAGAGACTGAGGGCTCCTGTGGGCTCCAGCTCTGACTCCAACTTACACCCTCCAAAAGGACATTTCCCCTTGTATGGTTACTTCTTTACCTCAGGCATGTCATACATTTATATGTATATGAATTGTTTGTTTTTAAAGAAGCTGAATGTCTTTCTTTTAAAGAATATTTTAAAACTTCATTACACAACCTAACAAGCTGATTAATTTTCCTCCATGACAGATGTCATTAATAGAGTCAATTAAAAAGCACTTACAAACAGATAAAGGTAAAGCAGCCCTGACAGACATTTGTTATATCTTACTTCCCCTTTGTTCTGTGGTTATCATATGCACTCTGTATCCTAGCCATCTTGCACATGTATGCTCCTCTTCACAATGAGAATTGGATGAAAGGGTGTGGATGAGTCAGTGTAAATCCATTACAATTATTGGAAAAACAACTAAAGACACATGGCTAACCGATGGTGGGTCAATAAAATCTTCTCCATATGTGCAGGGTATCCCACTTTTTAACCTGATTTTTTTCTTTAGTAAAAACACATATTCATTTTAGGGCTCACATTTATTAATTACTAGGGAAACTTTAGTGGTAATACATTTAAACACCAATATCCAATGGTTAAAGATTGCAAAGGCAAAGTTTCACAATTACATTAAAGGTGTAAAAGGTAATATTATTATTCAGAAAGTCATGTGAGTAACTTTTTATATATAAAGTAAATTAAAACTGACATCTTTAACAAAGGAGGTTTTATTCCACATGAAAATTCACCATAGAATACATTAAAAATAGCCATTATAATTTTCATGTTCTGGTAAATCCATGTAACTAAAAATACCATTAAAGGGCATCATCATGGAAATGAATGACTGATGATCTTTTTTTGATGGCATAAAACTTTAGTAGTTTGAAGTATGTTTGATCTCATATACTAGTAAACTTAACAAGACCTTGAAACTTCAAAGATTAACTTTACAGGGAAAAAAACATGAAATAAAAGGAAAAATGAAATATATAAAGTATTTCAAGGCTGCAAAGAGTCATGGATTTTTGTTCTTGGGAAGGACAAACATAATACAACAGATGTTGTATTTCAAAATAAGATAAAATGATTTTGTTTCAGCATATGTCTAAAGTCACAAGGACTGATGAATATCTTGAATCCCCTAACTACCAAGAACATAAATAAAAGGAGCCCAGAGTAATTAACTTAAGTCCCTGCTTAATTTTCTTTTAAATTTAAATAATTGTAGTTCATGTACTTATTTGCATATTTATAATGAAGTTGAGGGTTAAAAACTCATGAGACCAATTTCTGTATTTTAGAAACAAACTTGTAATAACCAAGCTCTTATATACAAATAAATTATGTGCTATTAATCAATATTTTTATTCCACTATGTAGTATTACATATAGCATTTGCATATGACTTGTAGAATTGGAATTTTTAATTTTTTTTAATGTTTATTTTTTTTTTTGAGAGAGACAGAGACAGAATGCGAGTGGGTTAGGAGCAGAGAGAGAGGGAGACACAGAATCCAAAGCAGGCTCCAGGCTCTGAGCTGTCAGCACAGCGCCCGAAGCGGGGCTCGAACTCACGAGCTGCAAGATCATGACCTGAGCCAAAGTCGGACACTCAACCAACTGAGCTACCCAGGAGTCCCTAAAATTGGAATGTTAATAATGCTGTTTTATGATGATGTCTTATGAAAAAACAGTGACAAACTTCATTTTATCAATGAAGGAATTAGTTATTCTAAAGAAAACAGATTAAATAGAAAAGTAAACAGGCATGATAAAAAATATTTGTAATTTATCTAGTCAATAACAATTATTTCTATGTAGTACTTATCAGTATCAAGTTTTATATTATTATGTACCTGTTTACTTTTTTTCTTTCTCTTTCCTTTATTCCTTCACACAAACATATATTCAGTGCAAGCTCCATGAGAGTATGCAAATACTCTGCTTACTGTGTTTTTGGTTTAATCTATAGTCTATGAACCTAAAAAGAGGGACAGGAATGTAACAGATATCAGTAGTTACCTCAAAAATTGCAAAAAGGGTTAAGATTTTTAAAAATATACATATAAAATACACATAAATGTTGACATAGAAGATATTTCTAGTCTTTATTTTATAATAATTGGCACTTTTGGGGCTTAATTTTGTAGATGAATCATTTTCCTATTTAGATATAATGTGACATCAGTTGTAATCAAGAATATTATAGTGATTAAGAAAGAAGGTATCAATATAAAAAGGATAAATATTATCTAAATATTTAGACAAACAACATCAGTATATGTTTCAAACAATTTGAAGTATTTAAGATATTGATTCTTTTACTGAATGAATATATATATATATTTATTTATTTTTTAATAAAAGTATATTTCTACTGTTAGCTAAATATACAAATGATGACAATCAAACTACCTTTACTGATAACTGTTAAGAAATCTCATAGTAGACTAGTTTGGAATTATAGCATTAAATATAATCAAATTATAAATACGTAGAGAGTACGTAACATGCTCAAAGAAGGCAAATACCATATCACTGAAACATTTCACAGTGAACCCATTTAAAGATATATGTATTTAACTGTAATATCTTTGAAAGTAAACATTTCAAATAAAATGAAATGATTTCAAGGCCAGTTATATCAGTATTGCCACCATCCTCCATCCACAAAAGTTATATTATTTAAAATGGAATTTAGGGGTTTCTGGGTGACTCAGTCAGTTGACCATCTGGCTCAGGTAATGATCTCACGGTTCATGGGTTCAGCCCCACGTCAGCTCAGAGCCTGAAGCCTCCTTCAGATTCTGTGTCTCCCTCTCTCTATGCCACTCCTCTACTCATACTCAGTCTCTCTTCCTCTCAAAAAGAAATAAACATTAAAGAAAATTAACTGTAATTTAATGTCATTCTTTAAAATGCCCTTGAAATTTAGAAGCTTCACTAGTTGCACATTTTAATGTTGCTGGTGAAATTTCACAAGAAAATCCCATAAATAAAAATTAGCAAATTGAAGGAAATTTGTAACACCAGGAGATGTACAGAATATTTGCATATCTTCCAGAGAAAATAAAATTAGCAAGATTTGGAAATACCAGCATTAACAATGAAGAAAACCTGGTCTTGAGCAAAATGAAAGTGTATTAAATGCTAAAATATAAAGTTGATTTTCTCTAAATTTCTCACTTCCTATACTTATTTAACGTTTTAAACTAAAACAACAGTGTATCAACACAGCAAAGAAAAACTGCGAGATAAAAATTGCTTATAATCTAATCACCTTAATAATGCTTCAACTTCTTAAATATTCCAAATTGCCATTGTTAAATGCCATCTTATGTGTATTCTCTCTTCATTTCTCATATAAATATTACTTCCAAAAATAATATCTGTTTTCATAAAAGAAAACTGAGGGATTTTTACTTCTTTATGGATAATTTTTAAATTAAGTATTGTAATTTACACACATATACATATGTGTGTGTATACATATATCAGCACAACTAGTCTGCTCTGTAGCAATTTCCCTGAAGTCTTTCTTTTACCTCCAATTCTTGAAATTACTGTCCCATGTCTATTTGTCTTTGGACATTTTGACTCTCCTTCTTTCTTTGGAGTGAAGGAATTATCTGGTGTTTTATGTGGCCTAACATGTCTCACGTGTCTGTGATTTGGTAGGTCTGGGAAGTACTACTAATATTCACTTCACATTGTCTCATATCTCCGTTGGGTTGGTTGTAATGGCTGGTGGTGAGGACAGCTAGGGCCTGACCAAGCATTAATTCTTCTTCACATCATGTTAGGGCTGCTTTGAATGTTCACTCGATAGGGTCTTTTCAACCTGGTGGCCTAAGGGTAGCCAAATGTCCTATGTCATCTAAAGTTCCAAGAGATAGTGTCCCTAAAGGCCTAGCAGAAAGCTGAAAATGTTCCAGTGACCTTGTTTATGAATTTCCAGAAAGTCATTTCTGCTTTAGCCTATTGATTATATGTCACTGATGTCATCCCAGGTTCAAGGGGAGACACTAGCACAGTCCTCATCACAATTATAGACTCTGGTTTAATTTATTGAGCATTCCATCCAGAATATTCCCAAACTGACCAGTGCATCCATCTAGTATTTATTTATATTTTTAAATTTTTTTAACGTTTATTTATTATTGAGAGACAGAGAAACAGAGCATGAGCGTGGGAGGGGCAGAGAGAGAGACACACACAGAAACTGAAGCAGGCTCCAGGCTCTGAGCTGTCAGCACAGAGCCTGATGTGGGGCTTGAAATCACAAACCGCGAGATCACGAACTGAGCTGAAGTCAGATGATAAACCGACTGAAGCCACCCAGGCGCCCCTCCATCTAGCATTTAAAACACATTATTTTATTTATTATATGATCTTCAGTGTTAGGGGCTTTTTCATTTTTCTTTATTGTCATAGTGTCTAGGAAAGAGTGGGCATTTCATAAATGTGTATTTATTGAATGAATGATATTAAAAGTAACTGCTTCAGACACAAAATTGATTTTGAAATTCTTCAAAATAAACAACACCATTAGGCTCGTGTTGCACATAAAATGATTTTGAGACTCCATAACACTCATGTTCCTTCATAATCAGGATCCTCATGTTTCCAATATCAATATCCATAATCCCTTGACTTCTTCTCCTCCCTCATCACTTAGTGAGGCCAATCTACCCACAATTTTGCCCATACAATAATTGTCCGACCTCTGTTCCTTCATTTAACATATACTTGGGATTCCCTCTTTCTCTTTTCGTTAGGGAAATCTTTTAACCTCAAGCCCAAATATCACCTTTCTGGGAGGACTTTACCTAACTACTCAGATGATCACTCCTACTTTTGTTTCTACATGTCTTATTGATTATTATACCTCTGCATTTTAGTTGTTTACTTAAGAACTGCCATAGAGTCATACTTCACTGCAGGTGTAATTCCAAGAAGTATTCACCAGAGGCCCAAAGGATGAACTGACTTGGCTGTGAAATCTGGCTGAAAAGCTAAGCTAATTGAGTTCCTTATCTAGCTCAGATTAGCTTTGGCTAAATTCCAAGCTACAATTCCTCTCTAATAAGGCCTGTGGATTGAAATGGGATGCTCCTGAAGTACAGTAGGTGCAAGTGGACTAAGACCTGACAGAAGGCTACATGGGTGCTGGTACATCAAGGATTATTTCCAGTTCACAGATCCCCAGTCACTTAAGCTGAAAACACATTATCAGAGATCCATTTGGAAGACTAATTCAGATAATCATTATCCTATATCACCCACTTCCTGGCTTTCCATTGTACTTTGGTCTTACTTGGTAGTAAATCCACACCCCTATTAATAGATCTTCTAGAAAACACTCCAATTCATTCATCTAATAATCTTATAGTAAGCTAGTTCTATATGCAGGAATTTCTCAGTGAATGATTTAAACAGATTTTCTGGTCAATAGCTTACACATCTCTTACATATTGAAATATAGGAGACAGAAAACAAGTAAACAAACATAGCATAAAAAAGTGCTAAGTGCTTTGAATAAAGCAAAATATAGAAAGTGATGGAATAGAAAGTATTTTAGAAAGGGTAAACAAGAGATCAAGATGAAGACATTCATGAAGAGATGAAGACATTACATTTGAAATGCATCCCAGCCAAGGGTAGGCCTGCCTGAGAAAAGAGCATTCTAGGCAGAGGTAATAGTGAGTAAAAAAAGACAAGAGATAGAAATGAGCTTAATATGTTCCATGAATACCAGTGTAATGGGATATTAGAAAGTATTAGAACATTAGAACATTAGAAACGTACAGTAGTAGATATTGTCAGTCCTTGTCAGTATGGCTGATTTTAGAAAATGTAATGGGCTAAACAAACAAAAAAATGACATGATCTAAATCATATTTTTAAAAGATCCCTTTGGCAACTATACACAAAATGGATCATAGGAAATGGATTATAGAGAAAGTATAAAAAATAAATGTAGTATTTAAAGTCATGAACATGGGCAAATCCCTAGCAAAAGAACCTCCAGCCCACTTCTAATAAGTATAACTAAATTTTTGAGAAAATAATCAGCTAGGGTTTTGTTTGAAACCCAACTAAAAATCCATTCTATTTTGAGTTGTCAAATTTGAGTGACAACTGCTTTGTATCATTAAGATTTCCTATTACAGTGCACTCCAGGGTGGAAACAATGTCATAGAGTTATACTTACAGTGAACTCCACTTATTGCATACCACACTGTATAACTACACATAACTAGACATTCAAAGATCCTTAAATGATAAGTAATAATAATTAAGGAATATTTTCTTCTACAGAAGAATTCACTTCTACAGTGTTTTATGGGACAGAACTCTAGGGCCTTACACAAGTGCTTGTCTCTCATTTCAGTAAACACAGAGTCCACCTAATATTTTTGAGAAAAATATTTTTGCTCTTTCCACAGACATGGTACTTCCTTAGGCAGAAGTAGTATAAATCTTCTTCCAACATATAAAGTATCAGTCCAGATCCAGACACAAGCCCCTGATTAATGAACCAAACTTCCTGAATTAATTGCATATCAT
The DNA here is from genome assembly GCF_023721935.1 of Panthera uncia. NCBI lineage: Eukaryota > Metazoa > Chordata > Mammalia > Carnivora > Felidae > Panthera > Panthera uncia. Next base: position 104,921,837 of record NC_064811.1, read on the forward strand.
TTCTCTGCATCTCCAGCCATAAATCCAACTGACTACACTGTGGTTATGCCTTGGTATTATCTTTTGAGTTTTCTGTTTCTTACCACTAAAACCTAGAGTACTAAGCTATAATTATCATTGAGAGTTCTTGGCAGTTAGGAATAGATATTAATTCTGTTTATATCTCAAGCAAAAAAAATAAATTTATTTGAAAAATATCAGGATTCACAGAAATAATAGAAACCTGGAATATCAGCTTTGGAAAACTGACAAAAACTAAGAACTTCTGAGAAGATGAGTCAATAAAAAACATAGCAAATGCTACACAAATGAAAGACGCTGGTCCAATACAGTTGCTGCTACTGAATAAAATATGACTTCCATCCATCTCCATGCCTTTCCCTGGCCATGAGGCCTGGAAGACCAAGCCTACACTAACTGTTTACCCTGGATTTATGGGAATGGAAAGAGAATCTGGCCCTTTTTGTTTCCAGGGGAATCACATATTACCTCTTACCAAAGCGACACTCTAAATATAGTTTTCCTGATGTGAGAACAGAATACTAATGGAAAGAAAGGAAAAGTGGAGTGGTATACAGCCAAAATATGACAAATCCATCTATTCTCTCATATGTTAGTTCGTTTAACAGACATTTATTGAACCATGTACTGGGCAGTGTCCTAATCATAAGGAATAGCTCTGAAAAACACTGAGATATTAGTGCAAGACTAGGTAAGAATAGTAAATAAGAGGGTAAATATTGTTACAATATTTGTAAGTTCATTAGCCCTGGTATGGAGTTTGCATTTTATGCTCAGTGCAATTTTGAGTTTTTAATGAGAAGAATAATATCAATTAACCTTTTTAAAAGACTGCTCTGACTGCCAAGGAGAGGATAGAATGCAAATGGATCAAGGGTGTAAGCTGTTAAACTATTAACATTCTTGGCTTCAAGCATCAAAAGCAGACTTTAACTTGCACAAAAAAGGAACTATTTAGAAAAATGTCAAGCAATCTACAGAATCATCCAGAAGACTGGAAGGAACAGATATTGAAGCCAAACAGAAAATAAGAATGGGTGGACAACAGAAAATATAGAGCAAAGAAGATAAAAACAAAATATGGTGAATTGTCCTCACAAATGCCACTGTCATTGGTTACTCAACAATGTATGTGTTAAACTCTCAAAATCTCTTCTAGATTATTTCATGTTGTCATAAATATTTTCCTAATTCTTCCTGCTTCTGTACATCATTCTCTTCAAATTCAAACTCATGAGTAGTATCAATCAAAGATCTGAACTCTGTCATATGCCCACCTGGACTTTTGGTTTCTGTAGTGAAAACCAAAGGAGTGACTCCAACCAATTCCCAATGGTAGAGAACTCTCTAAAACTAAGCAGGGATATTAAGGCAAAGCATATCCCTAGATAAGTGTTCAATACTAGGAAACTAGTATTGGTGCTTCAGTGAGACATGAAGGTGCCTTAGACCTGGACTTGGAAGAGATTATAATGGGATGTTTGAGTGAGGTTATGGAAAGAGATAATCAAACCACTTCACTGCCACTTACTCCTTGTGTGACATTGAGCAAGTTATTAGACCCTTCACTTCTCTAGATTCTTTACCATTTCAAAATTAGGGATAATAGGATGATTGTAAGAACTAATTCATGAATGTGCTTAGTAATAAGCACAATATAAATTTTATCTATCATTTTTTAGAGTGGTAGCAGTGAGTATGGATAGACATAATGAATGGAATGATTAATATTGTAAAGAGAATCTATAGGAGTTGCTTATTGTTTGATATGAGAGAAAGGGAAGGGGGTCATGGTTGACCTCTAAATTATGTCCTGACAAGTATGTGGGTTGTAGTACCATATACTAAGATGATGCAAATCTCTATTCCACCAGTTTTCTGAGTTTGATACACCCACTCCAGCATGTCCTTGAACTACTTTGTATAAAACCTTGCTTCTATCCAGTTCCAGGAATTCCCCAACTCATCATCCCAACCTTGAAGGCAGTTTCACACCTACCCTAAACACAGATAGGACATAAAATTTTGATTTTATATTTGTTCGTCTAATATCCCTATCCATCTAGTATCAATAACAATGGCTACAAAATATTGGCATTTCAAGGACTTTCCAGAGCATTCTATGTTTAAATGGCTACCATCCAGCTCTTCCCAAAATATAAATAGGCTAAGTAGTACTTGATAGATATAATCTAATAGTCTATCTTAAGGTTTGAATTTGCCTGAAATTTGCCATGTAATGTCAAATAGTCACAGGTTCCATAAATTAGAATGTGGACATCTTTGGGAGACCATTCTACCTACCATGTCTTCTAAAGAGCACTATAAGTAAAATATGATTAGAAAAGCCAAAAAATGCCCTAATAATATTTCAGAATGTTCTTTTAGTCTCTATAGTAATAACAAAGTGCCATATGCATGATCCATATAGCTTCAGTACTTCTGTAGTTTACCCATCACATTTCTTTATTCAAATGTTTACTTAGAGAAGGATAAAGTTCTCAAAAGTAAAAGAATCTTTAAAAGTTAATCGAACAAAATCATAATGTGAGAAAAGATAAGAATCAAAATTCATCAGAAGAAATTTTCTTAGATTGTACCCTAGATAAATATGTCACAAATCTAGAAAAAAGAAAGAACAACTTTCTTAAAAACTAGGTCACCCAGTAAAATTTAAAAAAAAATAATGTGGTCAACACAAATAGTTAATTGACAGAGAATTATTTTTTAATCACATGTGTAATCTAAACGAAGATAAAATAATTGCAAATTATTTAAAATTTAGGCTACAAAAATATGATTAAAATTTCAGGAAAGCCTCTCTTTCTCTTTCCTTTGGCTTTTAAAAGAAGACTTTTTTCTTCCCACAATGTGTATCTGCCAAATGAAAACAGGAAAAGCAATGGAAATAGCCCAAACTTTCCCAAGCTTCATGATAGTGAAGAGGGCTGATAAAAGTCACTGTAAAAACAAGTCCAACCTCGAAAACCAAGACTAAACAGGACTCTCTTTTATTTCTCCAAGTTACATTTTCTTTTCTGATTTAATATCTAATGAAGATTGCATGGAACAAAATTTTGGCATCTATTTATCACATGAGGACATTTTGTGAAAACCATATATTAAATGCTTAATTCTTCCACTGAAATAGTGAAGGAAACATTGGACCATCATTAATCATATCAAAGCAGTATATTATTCCAAAACAGAAAAGAATGTTCTTATAAAGGCAATATTAGAGTAGAAGCCAAACTAATTATAATATGCTTTGAAGTATAAAACCTGCAGCAGAGGACCTACATGACCTTGTTGGAGACAATTTCAAATACTAAGCTGCACTTTGAATAAATGAAAACTTTGTTTTGTGGATATGTGTGTGTATGTTTGATTGTGTGTGTATAAAGGTCATGAAGGAACAGAAAGTTCTAAACATAGTCAATTCAATTCATACTTTGTTGTTAAGGAGGGAGTTCTTCAAGTGACCCCACTATAAAATGTACCACTACTTTTGCTCCAGTAAGCAAGAACCAAAATAATAATATCTATTCACAAACTTGAATTCAAGAATGAGTGTGGCAATATATGAATAGGATCCTTATAGCTGCAGTACCTAGTTCATCATCTTAAACCAATAGGTAGTCAGAAATACTTGTTGAAGAACAATGTAAGAAAAATTATTCATCAAAAATGACTCTGGGTGTTTCACAGTTAATTTATCACCTTTGTATTGCAATATAACTATCTGTATCATCACATTTGTATGTTTCACATAAATGTACTTGCTGTCATCTTAGCTTGGTATGCCCTTCCCCTGACGTTGCATGGCTAACACCTTGTCTTTCAGATAAATCGGCCAATGTCCCAGAAGGAGAGAGAGGCAAATTCAGAGCAAATGGGGAGACTTTAATGTGGGGATATTTGCAAAGACGGAGACTTTAATGAGAAGATTATTGACAAAGATTATTTGCAGGGCAAAGGGACACCAAAAACTGGAGCTAGCCACAATACGAGAGTCACAACCTCTAGGTTAGGTAGGGCAAGAGGGAAAGCAGCAGCTATTAGATCAAAGAGAGATTAGTTTAGCTACAGTTGTGAGAGAGGATCCCCATCAAAGCTGTGGCCACAGGTAGAGGAGCATATATCCAAACAACCAAATTCTCAATTTCCTCTTAGTATCACCTCTTGAAAGACACTTTCTTGAGCCACTAATCTGAAGTAGTAATCTAACATATTCATGATTTATCATGCCACACCAACAGAGTTTTCAATGTGCTCTACACATTACAAGAACCGTCTTTCTTGTTTTAACTAAAATTTCTAGATTGTCCTGAAGAAGCATCTAAATATTATAATCATTACTATAGACAGTGTATTTTTCACACAAGGCGTTAAGACTAAAAACAGACATTCGGAAATCTAACAATGAGCTGTTATGTAAGCATCTGTTAGGGCTTTAGGGCTTCTAACACAATGAGGGTTATGGTGGGCATCTACCCTGAAAAATAAAAAGGTTGTTCTTGGTGCTAGTTTTTTGGTAAGGATGTCATGAAGTTATTGCTGTAGTCTACTCTAAATGGCCATGGCATTCTCTATCACTGATGGAATTATTGCTGGTCTCCTCAACCCACAGAAATGAGTGAGATTTTGAGGAACTCCCTTCCTCAGCAAGATTCTAATTTTCTTCCCTGAGAACTACCATCCAGACCTCTGTAAATCATCTGACATCATATCAATGACTGCAGAGTCATTGATAATCAGGGAGGGTTCTGAATGAATGTTCTTGCAGATGGAGACTCTGGATTTCAACACTGTTTCCAGGCCTCCTATTAAGCAATAGCAACAATGCAGGGCCTAAAATGACATTTATTAGGCAGGGCCCTTCTGGAAACTAGCAGCTGTCTATATAAGCATCAAAGAAAACATGGGAGTTCTTTCCCTACAGCAGGTAAACAAGACAATGGACTTCAGTTTTTAGTGTAACCCCCAAATCCTGAGGAAATTTGTCATGGGAGGTAGGGAAACAAACACACAGCTGGACTTCCTTCTCATGGGAATAGATGAGAGTTAGAATTGCAGAAATTTGCAGCTTAAAGTAGAATGAGGAGTCTGACTCCATTTCTTTGATGTTTGACTGCCAACAGCTTTGCAACCTTAAAGCCCCCTCTTCCCCTTCTGCTCTACATCTGGAAAGCTGATATGAAAGCCTGGCTTATCCCTCTTTTAGCACCTGATGCAAGTCCCCACCCATCATGGGAACTGTTAACTCTAGCCCCACCCCCAAACAACACCACAATTAAAACCCAAGCCAGGCTCCTCTCCTCATGTTCTCCCCAGGAACCTCAATTATGTAGGAAATAAATCTTTTCATACCTTGTTGGTATGTGTGCGTGTGGCATCATCAACATGAACCAAATTTGGGGTGGAGGTCTCCCCTGCTTTTGCAGCGAGACCATAACACAAATGAAACCTGCCCTCCTTTTCTATTTCCAACTAGTGAAGAAATCAGACTGTTTACCCACAATCCTCAATTTTCTTTTTCCTTAAATGGGTGTTACATTTTCTTCCCAATTCGTAATCTAGCCTACCTTCCATTCCTTGCCAGTTTATCAAACACCTTAAACTCTTTTCAATTATACCAGGTTCAAGGAGTCTTATGGTGGGCAGAGTGGTCATTACCAGAACCTAAACAAAACTGAAGTGAGGAAAATGAAGTCAGTGTGTCCAAAGTCAATGGATTTGACTCAATGTGTAGTTGCAGCATTAGTGAGATGTGAAGTTTTACTAGGTGAATTTGTACATGCAAATATCTTTCCAGGATTCTCTGCTCTAATTCCACCCATTTTAATTTCTCACCTCTTTCAAGATGTCTGTTATTAACTGGAAATTGCTTAAAACTTTATTCTATATGCTCAGTGATCTTATGTAACTCATTTGTTAATACTAGTTTGAATATATTAAGCTTGATGTTGAATTGAAAATTAAGAATGTTACATTTCATCAAATAGGATAGGGGTGCTGGGTGGTCAGGTAAGCATCTGACTTTGGCTCAGCTCATGATCTCATGGTTTGTGAGTTTGAGACCCACCTCGGGCTCTCTGCTGTCACTGAAGAGCCTGCTTTGGATCCTCTATCCCCTTCTCTCTCTGCCCTTCTCCTACTCACTTGTGTGCACTCTTTCTCTTTCTCCCAAAAATAAATAATAGGATAATTTATTGTGGTGATTTATACTAGATAATTCTGTTCACTGAAAAACTTTCCAGATTAACTACAACTTATTTTAAATTTCTTGATGATTCTTCGACTTTCAAAGAAAATGGCAATTTAAAGAAATAATGGGCATTACAGCAACAAATTTTGCTTTTTATTTATTTTTCTTTAGAGGCTTTTATAAAAAATGGAGTAAAATTCTCCAATATTGGGTAAAGAAATTATTTTGGGCAAATTGATGTATTGGGACATATGTAAAATGAAGGAGAAAGAAAAAACCAGTGGTATGATGCAATTCATTTTTTTAAGCGAAAAGTTGGTTTTTATTTTCAGAGGCTACCTTTGTCAAACAGCAAATACAGTAAGCTACATACAAACCTCCTGGTTTCTCACTTCATCACTCCATAATAAGGCTTCATTGCAGATTCCTTTTAGGTACCAATGTTTTCAGTTCATTTGGCTCTAACCCATGGCCCTTATCTGACCCAAAAAGCCCTCAAGCACTTATGACTCAAAAAGAGGATCTATTTCTGCAGAGAGCCAGACCAGCCTAGAGCTAGTAACAGGTTGTTAACATTTAACAAGGAAAAATAAGGGACCCATTAGAAGGTTGAAATGGCTTGGCTGGAAGAGGATAGAGAGGAGACCTAATCCAAAGTCTGAACAGATTGAAAATATCCACGTTGAAAATCATTTTAACCATCGAGTTTAAAAATAGACCCTATTAAAACGTTTAATAAAGTGTAATGCAGAAGCAAAAATGAAAAATCCAAAATCATTCATTTAATACTGTGAAAGTGAAACATACAGAAGATAATTTTACACCACCCGGTTAATGCAGTCCCCTGTATTCAAGCATCTGTGTGCAAGTCTGTGTACATAGTCATAAAAAATAATTGCTTATTAATGTCACAGGAATAGAATATTTAAATAGCGTGTAAAATTTTTATGACAAAGATTTCCATTGTCATCTCATTTGCCTCTTTTTAAAAATGGAGGTGAAATACAGGTTTTTGGAGGAACACGAATAAAACTCAAGCAGTTACATCAAAACATTTCTATTTTGTGCTAAATTCATCTATTGTGTTATTTCATTTCAATTTAACTTTTTCCTATAGATGTTCTCGATCTCAGCATTAGCTGTAAGCATACTTCTTGTACTATTTAATTCAATAAATTATATAATTAATATGTTTTAGTAACAGTTAACTTCCGAGATGTTAAGAACAATCATCTCTCAGCAGTCTAAAATACGTAGAGCAATTTTCTTACCAAGGTTTAGTTTACTAGAGTGAAATTCACCCATTTTAGAGTACAGTTTTGACAAATGCTATATAATGCTATGTAATCACAACCAAGATATAGAGCAATTCTATCACTCCCCGAATATTCCTATATGTGTAGCAATTTAATAGCAGCTACTTTTTAAAACCCTGATCCATGACAAAAATGCAGTATCTTCCTTTGTTTTCTTTGGCTCTGATTTATAGAGGGCATTAAACTATAGGATTATCAGACATAAAATCAAATATAATTAATTGAGCACCTCAACTTTTTTGTCCTTCAAAATACGTGACATGTATTATGCATCTGTCTCTCTACCTCTCTCTCTGTCTCTCCTTTTCCCTCCTTTTTAAACTGTTCCTACAATATCCTTCTTTACTTCTTCCCAGTATTTATCAGGATGTTCTATTTTTATTTTTGTTTTTCTTTCCTTTATACATACAGCTAGCCTTCTGATTTGTATTAACAGGAAAGAAAATATCACCAAAATGACATTACCTCACAAGCAAGAATGTAGCACTACATTAGTTTTTCAAGATTGGATAAAGCACGTTTAGGTTAAATGTGGACATCAGCAGTTTTAAAACCCAAATCTGATGCATCTGGCACTCTTTATTGTCTTAGAGGTTTCATCAGTTGGATGCTTAAAATCTGTCTCCTGGCAGCAAAAGTCTCCAGTGAGGTTTTTATGTGATTTGCTAAGAAATGACTGCTTTCAGAAGTCATTCTTCCAATCCCCAGGGAAGCATGGCTGCTAGAGTAACTCTGCCCTTGAGCTACCTGCTAGATGGCTTTGGAAAATCTTATACAGAAGCAATATTTAAATTAAAAAAGACAGTTTGAAAACCTGTTTTTAATTTGTGTGTAAGAGTTCAAACTCCCTCAGTTTTGTTAGCTGATAACTGTTTCTTTTTTCTTTTCCTTTTTTTCTTTTTCTTTTACTTTGCTTTGTTTTAGTTATCTTTTAAAATAAGAGTGGGGAAACAAAGGGACCCCTTTTGGGATGTAATAAAACACTCCCTTTACCATAATAGCTTTGGGGTGGCCACAAAACCTGTCACAACCCCATGCTCCTTCAGGGTAAGATGCTATTCATGAGTTGATAAAGGGTTAATGCAGGGAAACTAAGAATTGATCAAACACAACAGAAGCCACCCAAAGCTCTGCATTGTTGCTCAGGATGCATGAATTTTGAGGACTACCATGGAACTGGACTGACCATTTAGCTGGTTTGATCAGTGGCACACACTCATTCATTTTTACACAGCGTGTGTATAAAAATGACAATCATTTACACTGATTCCTTTTAATACATTTTTGTCATAAGTGCCAACTCATTTTGCAGTAACTCAGGCACAGACCTTCCCACTCTTACACTAATACTACGTCAAATACAAAATTCAGCTGCCTTGTTTACTTTTAATTTCTAGCCCTACCCAGATATTCTTGGACAGAATCTCAGTCATTTTAGCCTCTAATGAGAGTTTATAAAGCTTCAAGTATTCTTTTCAAGCTGCAAGCAGCCTTTACCCTTCCTAGAATCAAAATAATACTCATGGGATATTCTTTTCAGAAACTCTACCAGTGGTTCTCAAAATTTAGTGTGTGCCAGAAATATCTGGTGCACTTATTATTAAAACAAGGATTCCTAGGCCCCATCTCCAGACTTTCTGATTCAGTTTGTCTGGGGTAGCCCAAGATTTTGCATTTCTAAAAATTCTCAGGTGATGTTTCTGCTGAGCTGGGAACCATATTTTAAGAACCTTTGGTTTATATGATGCTTTCTGGTAACTGATTATCCCAAGTAGTGGGATAAGAACACCATTGTTTCTTTGTAATTTTTTTGTCCTTTCTCTGAATACCATCCATTCACTACTCAATACAACTGCCTCTTTACAGAATTCTACTTGCTACCTGTACAATTCAGGTACACTAGACGTCTGTTGACACTCAGGTTTTATCTCTTCTAAGCTTGCTCTTAGATTTCAGACCCTTAAAGTCCACAGATATTTTACAGACTCACTTGCAGGTTTTTTTGGACTTGAGACACAGAATCCGAAACAGACTCCAGCTGTCAGCACAGAGCCCGACACGGGGCTCGAACTCACAAACCACGAGATCAGGACCTGAGCATAAGTTGGATGCTTAACCAACTGAGCCACTCAGGTGCCCCTGATCCTGGAAGATTTTTAAGGAAGACAAGAAAACACTATTATCTTCTGGTAGCCAATGTGGAAAGGCATGCAAGCACTATAAGATGACGGATGTGGTGTTTTGCCCTCAGTTTGGGGAGTTTTCTCACATATACATTGGTGTCAGTAGTGGCTTCCTTGTGACCCTTACACTTCCAAAGGCCTTGAAGGCATCAGTCTTCCTAACATTTGCTCCCCCAGGATTCCTACCATGAATAAGCTGCTATTAATTTCATTCTAAATTTATCCCCCCTAGAATACCAGGGTGGCTGCTGCTTTACTGAGCAAAAAGAAAGTGACTCTGTAGAAGGTACCATCCCTAGAGGAAAGACGCAAGTGTAAGAGAGACAGTTCCTGATTTGACTTCATTATGCCTTTCCATGATAGCAGGGATTCTAGAGTAATGAGACTTCATTATTTTTTCTCTCCACAAAACAAAGGGCAGACTTACCTGTGTAATGGAATTCCATTGTAAATACAATGGACCTTTGAAGAACTGTTTGGATTATTCCAGAATTGATGGTTGATATTGCCTGAGTATTTTGGAAGCTAGAAGGAAATACATTTACTATTCTTGTGTACATGAAATGTACCTTTTCAGGTTATTGAAGAAAAAAAGTGTTACCGGCATAACAATACTCTTCAGTTGAAAAATTTCAACACGAAAACAAAAAAGCAAAAAGTAAGACCTTCTGTAGTTAAATGGTCTGGGGAAATGCTCAATATTCTTTCTCATCTTAGAGTTTCCTCACATGTCAGTTTACCAAAATCTCTGAAGATTCTTTCAGTACCTATGCTGGAGCATTGACCCAACTTAGATCCCCAGAGAATCCTTCTTTTATATAATATTCACTAACACTGTCAGACATATTGTTCAACGAAGCCCCCTATGGAAAATTTTAGCCCTAAAAAAAAAGCGTTAGTGTTGCTAATGTCAGACAGGGAGACTGGCGCAATAAAGGAAGGTCCCTAATCTAATCAAAAGGAAGTCTGAAGACATATTGATTGAGATTCTTAATAACAAAGATGCGATCATTATGTGAAAACGATCAGAGCTCAGTTCTATTAATATATTCTAATAAGTAATAGCGAGAAACTTTATTAAAAATCTTTAACATTTTAGCATCTATATCTTCATGTTACTCTCAGGAAAAATTATTAGGTATCTGCAAAAGGCTCTGTACCAACTTTGTAATCACAAGTGTGTGAATGAAACTAGATTCTATCCCACAGGGAAATGGGGGGAGGGGCTTCAAAGGAAAATAATCAGCCTATTCCATGGAAACAAAGCAGGAATTCAATTCTTGAGACAAAATAAGGAAAGAGAAGATGTAGCCAAAAAAGCAGATTAAAAAAGAAATCCAAGGATTTTATAAGAAGGGGGATCTGGATATCCCAACAAATCCTCATTATGCCTCTACTTGCAGTGCCATGTGAATTCTCCATGGTTTTACCTTATCCCGTCTTCTCACCAGTACTGTCCCTGCTGGAATTTTACACCAACTATTATAGCTACCAGTAGTGACTTGTAGCAAAGAAAATATATAGGATTTCTATATACAAGTCAGAATGATCTTTTAACTTTTTATCCTAAATTAAGATACAGTTTCAACAAAATCTCTCTTAAAAGTCAAAACTGATAAGTACTTAACTATTAATTAAATATGCTAAGCTTTAATTAATCTCATTTCTCATATTCCATCATTCTTTCTTTTTTGTCTAGATTTTCGAAATTGCCAATAAATTGTTTTTGAATTTTTAATTTATTTTTTATTTTATTTTTTAATATAATTTATTGTCAAATTGGCTAACATACAGTGTGTAAAGTGTGTTCTTGGTTTTTGGGGTAGATTCCCATGGTTCATCGCTTACATACAACACCCAGTGCTCATCCCAACAAGTGCCCACCTCAATGCCCATCACCCATATTCCCCCTCCCCCACCCCCCAATTCACCCTCAGTTTGGTCTCTGTATTTAAGAGTCTCTTGCACCATAAGAGTGTCTTGCAGACACTTTGCCAACAGTTAAAGAAAAAGAAAATCCCAAAACACTTTATGAAAGATCTGATTGACATTCCATGATAAAATGTATACTAAAAGAGAGCTTTTTTAATGTGGTGAATTTAGGGGCCCAAAACAAAGAGAATTAAGTTGTCCCCAAGTGGTTAGATGCTAGAAGCAATAGTCATATTACCATTCCTTAAAAACAAGAATCTTCCTGTTGAGATTTGTTCCTCCTTGAGGCTAATTAAATTTGGAGGCTATAATCAAAAGGAATGAAAACATGTTTCTTTAACAAATTGTTGGTCAGTTCATCTCTATTGAGACTCATCTAAGTACAAAATTAATATCATAAGTTAGAAAAGACAAAGTATGTGTTAGCGGTAATGAAAGGTTTAGGCAGAAATGTCAAGATCAAGTGCATGTTTTTTCATATACTTATTCAATTAATTCGTCAGTGAGTACTCATTAGACACCTGCTAGGAACAGCCCTGTGCATTTGCTCAAGTCCATAAAGCAAGTGTTTAGAACTTGATGCTTCTTTGTTTACACTTTTGCATATTTTTCCCCAGTGCTAACCACTGAGGACCTAAATTACACAGCCTCTACCCCACCAAAAACTCCTGTACTGAAGAACTCTTTTTATGTCACATGCCCCAGAATTGTCCTATCCCTAGCTCTAAAATACTCTGTCCATTGTTATTCTCTTCATTATTCACAGCCATCATTTAATAAACATTTACTGAGAAACTAAAATGTGCCAGATGCTGATTAAATAATTATTAACAATAGGGGTGCCTGGGCAGCTTAGTAGATTAAGCATCTGACTTTGGTTCAGGTCATGATCTCACAGCTCATGAGTTCAAGCCTCACATCCAGCTGAATGCTGTCAGGGAGGAGCCCTCTTCAGATCCTCTGCCCCCCTCTCTCTTTGCCTCTCCCCTGTTTATGCTCTTTCTCTCTCTCTCAAAAATAAATAAACATTTAAAAAATAATTAACATACAATTAGCAATAATAAAGACACTATTCCTGCCTTCATTGAGACAGAGAAGTTAAAAAGGAACTATAAAATATGTGGTAAGTACTTAGTACAGAATTATACATTGGTAGGAAAGTGAGTGTAGTCAGAGAATATTTCCTGAAGAGATGTTTCCTGGCCAAGCTGTTGAAACAGGTATTATTTACAGGAATAGGGTAAAAGACAACCAGATATTTGGATAATATTGTACAAACCCAATGCAAGTGTAAGCAAAGATCAGGTGGCTTCTGCTCTCCCACCAGTCCACTGCCACCACTGCCTCGTCTCCATAAAGGAGGTGGAGGTGACCAGACGTGAATGTGGAGCCCTGCCATCACACTCACCACCATATCCAACATTGCTTGTCAGTTGCCACTGCAGAAGAAAGATGGTCTCAGACTCACTCCTATGTTCAAAGTCTCGTGCTAGGATGTCTCTGGGTAATGAAAGTTTATTCCTTCAAATCTGAAATCCAGGAAATAAAGAACAGATTGGGGATCAACACCATATTCCTAGCAGGCTACACTGCCCAAAGTGGTATCTGTTAGCCACATGTGGCTACTGAACATTGGACTGTGGCTACTTTGAAATAAGAAATGTCTTAAGTGGAAATTATGTACCAGACTTTAAAGACTTAGTGTATAGAAGAGAATATGCAATATTTGACAAATTATTTTCATGCTGATCATATATTAAGTACTAAATATATAATCAATACACAATATAATCAGTCAATACATATTACATGGTAATATTTGCATATATTGCATTATATAAAATATCATTAACATTATTTTCACCTTTCTTTTAAACTTTTTTTAATGTAGCTACTAGGAAATCTTTAAGTGCATATGTGGTTTGCATTATATTTCTATTGGAGAGCTCTGCCATAGACCAATTTCAGCATAGTAGGAACTAAGCGTTAAATTAGAAGTAAAGAGGTACCGAATATTATGTGCGACTGATGTGGCAAAAAAAGTCGGAAGTCAAAGGCCTTACATTTTAGATACTGACTAATGAAAACAGGAATTAGGGACACATTAGATTTAGTCTTAACAGTGTTAGAGTAGGGTAAACTCTGGGCCTAGTGGCAGAGAACTTGATGCACTTGGTTTACTGATGAGAGTGATAGTTTTTCAAGCTGTACAAGCTGATCAGACCACAGGGATTGATTGATTCAGACCTTACCCGAAGGAGGGACACAGAATTGTTTTTTTCAAATCTAGGTTTCCTATACTATAAATGAAAACAAAAATATTGCATTCTGTTCGAGTAAACTTTGAATAATTCCCTTTGAAAAAGCACATATTAATTTCTGTACATTTTTGAGTCTGAGTCTAAACCCCATAGAAAAAGGCAAGATTTTAAAATGGCAAAACAGATGTCATGAGAAGATAAATGTACTTCATAATAGGAGGTGGAGTATCCAATCATAATACTAAAGATGAAATTAAGCCTGCCTCAGTTATTTGCATGGTGAATTTTTCTTCTGAGGAAAAAAAAATCCATAGAGCAAGCATATTTAAAAAAAATAAAATGTGTCACAAATTCATCTATTCTTAATCATAATCAGGAATCCAGAAATGTGTCAGTTATTCACATAGATATATTTCAATAATAACATTTCAAAAATAATAAAATCAAATAATATCCATCTGGTACCAGATTCACCCTGCTACATCACTCTACTGAAAAAAAGCAAAGTTGGGAATTATCAAAGTAGCTTTCATCAAGATTAACCATACAAGAAAAGATGGGTAAAAAAAAACTAAAATCTTGAGGGTGATTAAGATGAGATACATATTCCTTCTGGATTCTGAAAGAGCAATCAGTATGGCAACAAGGAATATGCCTAGAGATGAGTGGATTAATAGATTAGTGCTGACAAGATTGGAGGAGAACTGAAGGTGATTCTGAGACTAATAGCCTAAGCAACAAGAAATTAGATTTTGAAAAATTCTCTATCTGTAATTAAGTCACTCTTAATCAATTGAATCCCCATACACTTTCTTGAATGATAGAAAAAACAGAATAGAGTTAAAAAGAAGGAATCACTTAGAATCTTGGGATTATACAAAGAAATTGTAATATTAGTTCTTTTTGATACAATACTTATATGTGTGTAAAGAATCATAAGTGGGATTAATTAATTAGTTTAACTGAATTTCATCAGAAAACAGAACCCTAGTAATTTCTGTTTTATTGGTTGGAATTGATTTTGTCAATAAAGATCGCCAACTTGTAAATATTAAATAGGTACATAAATATAAAGCATATCATACATCTGCAAAATGTGCTATGTGATACATTTTATTCTACCTGTACTTTAATCAATTTCCTTATTGATTCTGTTGATGACTTGATCTGGCATACTAATAATAGTGTTCACGATATTCTAATTAAGTATTTACTTATATAATTTCCTGTTGGTTGTTTAACAATACTTTTTCTGCTGTTTCTTTTTTTACCTAAAAGATGTAATAATAAATAGTAAACTTATATTTTAATATGCCATAATAAAATGGCTTTCTTTAATTTTAGACTTTACCCAACTTAAATTTTGTTTTAAAATTAATATGAAATCCACCTTTTTATTTGAGTTCAATTTATATATGGTTTTTCTTTTTAGCACTTAAAGTAATTTGAATTTTTGCTGCCTCTTACAATTGGTAGATAAATATACTCTATTAAATACTACCATATTCTATTTAAAAGAGAATTACATTTTACATCATTGCCAAATTTACTAAACTTGATGAGTACATCTTTAGCTTATCCCCTCCACATCATATTTAATCTAGGTTTTATAATATTTTATGTTTTCAATGTTTTATCACTAATATTTATAAAAAGACTTATCTAATGATACCAATACAAAATTTAATAAAATATTTTTCCAAAAAAATATACATATATATTTTTCCACTATGATTAGTACAAAATAAATATTTAGCCTTTGCTTTCCACACTTTCCTGTCCCTCCCTTATGATTTTTGTTTCTTTAATCTTTTAAGCATCTTTTTTTTTTAATTTGTTTATATTTTGTATTATTTTATTTTCATTCATCAATACCATCCTCTTTCCTGCTAGGGGATAATATTTTTTTATTAACCAGTGATGGCAAACTTTTTCTAATATAACTTGCTACTTTGTACTTTAACTCTTGTTTGGAATAATGCTCTTTTTTTTAAGCAATGACTCCAGAAGTGTTACCTGAACAGTGCATTTTTTTAAATGTTCTAGATCTAAAAATTGTTTTTTAAATGTTTTTTCATATGTGTGTATCTTCATGGAACGACATATGAGTTTCTTTTCCTATTTTAAAGAATTATGTTGACCAATATGTTCCCACTGTCTTTAGTGATTTATTATTAAATATATTATTTTAAATTTTTTTATAAATAATATGCTTTCTTACTTTGAATTCTTGTATAATTAATTTATTTTAGTAAAAGTTATTTTCTAGGACCTCTGTTAAAATCATCATCATTCACTTTATTTGCTTGTAAATAAAGACTCCTCTAAATCTTCCATCTCATGTTTTATTTTTCAAGTTTGGTAAGTGTCTTTCTAGTACACTGTAATTTTTTTTCATTTTTTAAATTCATTTGAACTGTATTTTGGGCAAGTTATTACTATTTGTCAGTTGGAAACCTGTGGCTTGCCTTCAATGCCTGCTTTCTCTTTGTTTCTTTGATTTATATAAATTGAATTCTTGGAGCACTTCCCCACATCTATCCTATGTAAGTGATTCAGTTTTCTGTAGTGTCAAATCTGCTTTTGACCACTCTAGTAGAGCTTTAATTCTGTGCATTCATTTTTCAAATCACTGTTTTCCTTTGTCAGCCATGTATGTTTTCATATCAACTCAGACCATTCTTATTGTTGTACATAATATCTTTCTGTGGAGAAACAAATTTCCTTTAAAAACTTCTTGGTTTTTAGTAATAATAATAAACTAATCTATGAGGTTTTCTCTCTTTGCTCATATACTTTATTTTGCTCATAGACCAGATTATACTGTTTTTCTGTTTACTAATTTTTCACAATGATTTAACGTTCTTTTGCTGTCATCTTGATGTTTTGAGCCTCCCCCAGATTTTCCATATTCATTGTGAGAATGAAGACAAGAAAAGTGAAGATAATATTTTACTCTTAATTTTCCACTGTCTGCCTAAGTATTGGCAAATGGCTTCTTCCCAGACCTGAGGCAAAGTCATATTGTATTAAGCACCCCAGGCTCCAAATCATAGCTGGTATGCAACAAATGCCAAACCTACTTGTACATCCAGTTCTCATTCAAAAGCCCTTGGCATTTGATAAGAGACCCAAAACATGACAAGATCAAAGTTAAAAAAAAAAAAAAAAAAGAAAGAAAAAGAAAGAAAGAAAGAAAGAAAGAAAAGTAGCTAGAGGAAATGTACATTGAAACCTGACTAGGATGCACCATCATTAAGCTAAATGGGCCAACAAGCATTTATTCATTGCATATCAGAAAGGTCAGTGTGACATTGACCCAGAGAGTGTTACAAAACCTTATCAATTACAAAAAAAAAAAAAAAAAAGTACATTAAAAAAAAAGTAACATGGTTGGTTAATTATGGTACCTGAGACAGCAAAATAATAAGGTACTAAGCTTCTGAGATAAGTGGATAAGAAGACTGTATATATTTCTTTCAGAATCTGAACTATGTATGCCCTCTTTTCCTTTTCTGTTCAAGTAACACAAAGATCCTTTTCCTACAGACTTTTTTTCCCTCTTTTCCATGGTTTAACAAAGCTGAATGTCATACATGTAAAACCATATAAATTATGGTAGAGAAATGAGAAAGTAGAATTCAATTATCTATTTCTCAGAAATGAATTTTTTTTTAATATGTGACATGCAAGTGAGAAAAGAGAGAATTTAAAACGGAAACAAAAGATCCAAACCCTGTGCTTTAATTTCAACCTGAAAAAAAAGGATATCACATGCTACATTTTGGGCTGATAAGCAAAAGCATTGGAAAGGGAAAAGAAGTCTATATTTTTCATGTGTTCTTTGCTCAATTATTTTTGGAAATTCATGTTGATGTGTTATCTTTATCTTTAGGGTGGCCTAATCTTAAAACCCTCAGTTCTCTGTTTAATATTTCCTATTCATGGTTCACATGAAAAGCAGTCATGGGGAAAAAGAACATGTTTTCCATCATCTAGCTGTTGTCTGTGTCGACGTATAAAAACTGAAAACATCTTGAATTTCATAAGGTAAGATAATCATGTAGGGCTGATGATAAAGTATTGTTTTAACTGCTAGTAATAAGTTACAAAATTAATAAAATATTATTAATCAATATCAAAAATAATTTTACTCCAAACATATACATTTTAACTGTACAATAAATAGATCTTGGACTACCTTATCTGTTTTAAAGTAAAATGTTTGCAGACGCAATGATTCAACTTGAAAGTATTTTAAGTATAGATGGCTAAAGACGTAAAGATTAGAAGATGGTCAGCTAATAGTATGCTATAATTGAGTTTCTATTGGCTATGCATAGAGCAGTTAATTCACTCCAGACTAAGTAGTGCTTAGATAAAGTGAAAGCAACTTTTATTTCAGTGTGGGCAACATAAATTCTTTTTGCCTTTTTGCCTCTAACTGAAGCTATTTTGGATTGCCTGCCACTTTGGAAATACCACTTTTACTCTATCACCCAAAATTATCAAACATAATACCTTAGATGTGTAATTTCTACATAGACAACTTTTTCTTAACATTTAAGCTTGCCAGCCCAAAGTAAAAGTAAGTGTTGAGAAAGAAGTTCTCCATACTATCACATCATTTGTCCACTAATAATATATAATTTTCTTCCACTCAACCAGTACCCCCCTAATGTACCATTGAGACCCCAGGCAAATCACTCTTGGTATAGTGAGATATCCAGTTAACCAGACATGCACGCAGGTTCAAAACTGCAACCATAAAAATAATAAAGCTTTACCTCTTTAAGGTACCTCTGAGGTAAAAAATGTAAAATAATACAGAGATTTTTTAATACATTAAAAATAATTTCCCTATTCACCTACTTAAAAATAAAAATCATTGCCAGTGAATTTATGAAACTAATATAGTTTATAGGATGTTGATGAATTAGTATTTTAGAGACAGGAGGGTGGTGGGAACTCAAATTAAGATATCAACTCTCTGACTCACCAACACAGCTCCAGAATGTATGCTTCCAGTATATAAATCTATATTAACCTAGTTTCCTTGGTGAGATCATGGTGGACTGCCTCAAGTCTGTAATCTATTATGGTAATTCATATAGACATCATAACGCTCTATTGTCATCTGACATCATCCCTTCTGTGACTAAAGGACACAAATAAACGCCAGTACAAAACATAAGTAAGTAAAAGACAGAAAGAGAGAAAAAAAATTATAGATTTAAAAAATGGTTTGGTGTAAAATTCATTTTTAAAATCGTCTTAAACACTCTGTACCTCTAGATCTATAATGATGCCTTTAATTTCGCTTTCCTGCCACACATTCCAAATTTAGAGTCGACAATTACTAAAAAATATAGTGAAAGTTCAGATTAAAAGTCCACAAACAATAGCAACATTAACTTTCTTAATGAAATTTGGAAATAAGTACCAACCCAGATGCCAAGGATGATAAGGTAAATCTAATGAAGACCTGAGGAAAATCAGAGAGCAGCTCATGGGAAATGCAAAACTACCCTGCCTCTCTTCTATTATTCTTGTTTAATCTTCCTCAGAATTAAGTCTTTAGGGTAATATCAAGTATGTACTCTAAATTTAATTGCTCTTTATTTTTTTAGACTTCATGATTGGAGGGTAGTAAGAAAAATAGAAATTAAAAATGTGTAGAAAGTATTCAAATAATTCACATTTAAAGGTTGTTTTCATGCACACTTAATGGTTTTAGTAAAAGCACATTTGGATGATGAAGGTAATCTATTGAATTCAATTTTACTTCCAGAGCCATTATCCACTACCAAGATAACATCAGAGTTATAGTGTATGCTTCATTTTATGGAATGTTCTAAATTAATGCTTAATTTTATCCATGTTAATAATGCAAAGCTAGCGAAAGTCTTGGAGAATGTAATGTACACGGTAAAGACTAAAATTTCAATTCAATGAATAAATAATGTAATTGCACAATGACATACAATGATGTTATAGAGCAAGCTTAGTAGCTTGAAAGAATTTGCTGACCGAAAATTATGAGGATCAACTTCTATGTTTCTGAATATCTCCCCCACCAAAATAATTTAAATTAGAATTATCTCTAAATTATTTGAAAAAAGTTTAATTTAGAAACCATGCATGAAGCAATTTAGATAGATAAGGTCACTTATCGTAGTGCATTAGTAGAATGCAAACAAGTCTAGATCAGATTCAAATACTGGGTTCTAATGCTTTGGATAAATTTTGTAAGTGCCCTAAGACTCATCTTCCTCTTGAAAGTCAAGACTTGGGATAGATGGTTTTCAAGGTCCTTTCTAGCATTAGAAATGTTTAGATATTAAAGGAAAATTCCCATACCCCACCTATCAGATTGAGGATAACAAAACTCCTGCCAAGTGTTTGGAGAAAATTTCATAAAATAGCTCTCATGCACTGCTTATAAAAATGTAAATTTGTAAGACCATGTTGGAGAGGAATTTCGTAATATCTACTATTCAAGTACTATATGTATATTATATATTAAATGAATAAATTTTATGTGTACATAATTATTATATATACACATAAATGTATTATATAATTATTAGACTAAATAGATGAATTTATTTATTAAAACTGATTCCTCTGGAAGAGCAGAATTTACTGTATTAACAATGAGAAAAAATTCATAATTTAAAACCATTTTCATAGTTATCTACCACTCAGTGACTCAGTTTCCTCATCTGTAAAACATGTATCTTTATACCTGATATAAAAGTTAGAACACATAAAGTGCCTAGCAAACTCGGCTCTATAAAGAGAGACAGCAACTTGGGGTGGGGGGAATAGACCTCCAAACTAACTCATTAAGGATGATCCATTCTTTATTTTTATTCTTACTTTTTGTCTTTATCTTTAAATATAGATGTTCCTCATTCTTGTCTTCAAAGTATGAATATCTTAGCTAATTTTCCACTAGCACACACCAATTCGGTTCAACCTGCCATTGAGCACTTGGCTACTGATCTCACAGGCCAGCCTACAGGACAGTAAGTGTCTGTTTTCATCAGCCAGTGCCTGAACCCTACTCCCTGTTGAGTACTTAGATATTCTTTATATCATCCATTCTTAATCAATATTGGTATAATTAACTTTTTATCATCTTGGGGTGGAAAAATAGTTTATGGATAAGTAAGGTTAAAAATAAAAAATAATAAACCATGCGAAGAAGTAAAAATTTCTATACGTCTGTGGAAACATTCACACATTTAAAGGAATTCACTTGGGGTGCCCATATAAATAAAGCATAGACATCACATATGGGGATGACTCTACCCTTGCCAAAGACCAGTGGACTAAAGGGACATCCTCCCCTCTCCCTCTGCAAACCACAAAACATCCCTCCCCCCTTCTTAGAAAAAGAGAAGAGGGGCTCATAAGACATGAAGCCCATTAGAGGAGGAAAACGGAGAAGTCAGTTGCAGATGAAGTGGAAAAATACAGCTTGGAACAAACAAATATTTGTTGTTGTTATTAACTATTTTTCTCAGAAACAAAAACTTTTTACTCAAATTCAAATTTACATATAAGTTGCAAAAATTTTTAAAAATGACAAAATAGTTACAAAAACTTTGCTTTAATTCACCTATAATTAGTACTTTCCCCCATTCACTTTTTCATTCTCTACCTAACTATACATGTTTATATTGTGCTATGTGTGTTTGTGTGAATCTGTACATACACACACAATTTTTTTCTGAACCACTTAAGCGTGATTTCCATATATCATTGTCCTTTACTCCTAAGAACTTCAATGTGTATTTCCTAAAATAAGGATATTCTATTTCATAGCCACAGTGCCAAAGTGAATTTATTTTCTCAATTTAAATTTTGTTTAACACCCATATAATACTTAGTCTGTATTAGGCACCACTTGAAATTTGGTTCCACTGAGTATTCACTATATAATCGTGTACAGATGACAACTCTCTGTGCCTCAGTTTGCTCATATGTAAAATCAGGATAATTATAGTACCTACTTTGAGTGGTGCCTGAAGTATAGCATAATATAAATGTAGCTAAATACAATTTAAATTAAAAATATTTTAACATTTATTCATTTTTGAGAGACAGAGAAAGAGCACGAGTGGGGAAGGGGCTGAGAGAGAGAGAGAGAGAGAGAGAGAGAGAGGGAGACACAGAATCTAAAGCAGGCTCTAGGCTCTGGGCTGTCAGTACAGAGCCTGATGCAGGGCCTGGACCCATGAACTGTGAGATCATGACCTGAGCCAAAGTTGGACCCTTAACTGACTGAGACCACTCAGGCGCCCTGATACAATTTAAACTTTAAGAATAGATACACTTTTTACTGTGCTTGCAATTAATAGTTATTTGGAGTTGTCCATGATCTCCTTCACCTGATTACCAAATTCCAAAGCTACTGTCTACTCTCAACCCCCAAGTCAGAAAGCATTACTGGAGAGGGGTGCCTGGGTGACTCAGTTGGTTAGGCACCTGACTCTTGATTTCAGCTCAGGTCATGATCTCAAGGTTTGTGAGTTTGAGCCCCATGTTGACCCCCACATTGGGCTCCAAGCTGACAGTGCAGAACCTGCTTGGGATTCTCTCTCTCTCTCTCTCTCTCTCTCTCTCTCTGCCCTTCCCCTGTTTATGCTCTCTCTAGCTCTCTCAAAATAAATAAGTAAAACTTTGAAAATAGAAAAAGAAAGCATTACTGGAGAAAATATCCAAAATCCAGTGTTCCAAGGCTCTTCCCACTCACTATGCTTCTGCCTGTAAATTGTGGGTTTATTTATACTCTTCTGGCATTCATCTCCATGTTTTTATAATGGCATGCAATGAATCACATGTCCCTTTTTAAGTAACTTTGGAACAAAACTAAATTTGTTAAATATGCATGTAATTATAGAGATTGAAATAGTAAAGGCAGCAAGATGTGAAGATTGAGGAAGTCATCTTACAACTTTGTTTTTGATCTTTAAAAACGTCTTTCGAGTGGTACCTGGTGGCTTAGTTAAGTGCCTGACTTTGGCTCAGGTCATGATCTCATGGTTCATGAGTTCATGCCCCATGTCAGTCTCTCTGCTGACAACTCAGAGCCTGGAGCCTGCTTCAGATTCTATGTCTCCCTCTCTCTCTGCCCCGCCCCTGCTCACACTCTGTCTCTCTCTCTCTCAAAAATACATAGACCTTAAAAAAATATTTAAAAAGCTCTATCGAAATATCATTTGTCTCATTCAATAAATTAATCATTATTTGTTATTATTATTAGTTTATATAATCTATAGACCCTATTAATTAGCAACTGTTCTGAAGAGAAGGAGGATGCCTTATTTATTGTTAAACCTAATAGAACCACCTTTGAACAATATCTGTCATACAAAGATAGAAAGGGATAGACATCCTGATGAACCCAAGCTAGGCGTCAATTCAAATAAAGGGACAGGCTTGAATTTGTGTAGAATTTGGTAAATCATAGGATAAGCTGGGAAGTAAGAGATGGAATGAAAAATTCTCATGTTATCTGGCAAGGGTTACTGATGATGCCATTGAAATCAAGAATACAAGCCAGATATGACCTTGATTAAATAGCTGCTGGCCCTTCCAAATGGGCAAGTACAACAAAGAGTTATATGTATGTACATGGAAAAGCCAAGGATAGGTATATAAGTTTAGGAACACTCAGCATGGAAGAATAATACAAACCCAGGAAAAAAAGAAATATATCAAACAAGTCTAAAAGAAAATGCCAGCTATATATGAACACAGGCTAATAAAGAAGAGAAATAGTTAGAAAAAGAAAACAAGAAAGAAAGGCAGATTGAAAAGGATAGTAAGTGAAAATGTAAGTGCAAATACCATTTAAGAAAAAAGTGAGCCAGGGAGACAATTTAGGGAGCTGTTAGGTCATGGGCCACAGTGTCAGGGCCATGGAGAAATAGGTCTACCCAGAGACTAATGCTCCATTGAAAAAGAAATGCCACACACGAAATGTGTTTGTGTTTTTATAGTTTAGGATGTTGTAAAACATTTCTCATTACATTAATTTCCAGTGGAAAAAGTAATATACCTTTCAAAACACTAGATTTGTAAGTGCTCAGGAAAGTCTAATTTTTGCCATCCTCATAATGTCCTGTAATAAAAGATGAAAAAGAGGTCTTTATAAGCTGTTTAGAAATAGAATAAGCAGTGAGGAGAAAATTTCCTTTTCCTTTTAGACAAATTTGAAAGTGGGCATGCTTCCAACTAATAAAAGGAATGTTTACTTCCAGCAGGCCTATCGAGAAGACCATGGTTGTTGCCCTTGGCAAGCCTGGCAAGCGATCCCTTGTCTCAGAAATACTTCTTGTCAATCCATGCCACTAGTAAGATACAGGAAAATATGCATGCAGATAAGCACACAACACTCAAAAATATGATCAAGTATTGGTATGTGCTCCACATCCATTATTATCCCAAGAAGAGCTACTTCTACTTATGAGAAGTGAATTCATCAAAAGCAGTCTCATTCGTATAGGTGATTTGTCCACAAATAAGAATTGAGGATATGGGGGAAAAAAGGGGACAGGGCTCACGCTTAATTCATAATAAATACATCTTAAGTCATCCACTGTATCAGTTAGTATTAGCCATGAATTTTGGAAATTAAAAGAGATGGACTGAGTAAGCAAAAATGAGAAAGCATGCTTTCTATATTGCAGGCTAACACATTTTGTTAATTAAAAAAGCTGATACCCACATGCAATGATCATATGGTAGGAGTGCAGGGTGGAGTGTAAAGGATATGGGGTTAGAAAATAAGCCATCCAGGGTCACAGCCTGGTTTTACTTTAATCTGTGTAACCCTGAGCTAAGCCCTCTGTGGACACTGTGTTTTTAATGCTGAGAAAAACTAATTCATTCATTTTTCTTCTTCTTTAAAAAAAAGAATTTTTTCAAGTAAATATTACATGCAGCCCTAATTACTAAGATAGAGATTCCCTCCTCTACCCAGCACACCATGTTGACCCCAAAAGCTCCTCCACAGAACATAAGAATTTCTGAAAAAGCAATTCTTTCATTTGCTCATTTATTCACGAAATCCTTATGAGGACATCACTTATTAATCACAAGGAACAAATGGCAGTGAGAAAACACACCTTGACCTTAGAAATCACTGGGTTATTCACTCTTATGTGGATCCTGAGAAACTTAACAGAAACCCATGGGGGAGGGGAAGGAAAAAAAAAAAAGAGGTTAGAGTGGAAGAGAGCCAAAGCATAAGAGACTCTTAAAAACTGAGAACAAACTGAGGGTTGATGGGGGGTGGGAGGGAGGGGAGGGTGGGTGATGGGTATTGAGGAGGGCACCTTTTGGGATGAGCACTGGGTGTTGTATGGAAACAAATTTGACAATAAACTTCATATATTGAAAAAAAAGAAATAAAAAAAAGAAATCACTGGGTTAAATGATTTCTGAGTTCTAACTGGCTGTTGACATTTTATTTATTTATTTATTTTTAATTTCATTTATTTATTTTTGAGAGACAGCACAAGCAGGGGAGGGGCAGAGAGAGAGAGAGGGAAACACAGAATCTCAAACAGGTTCCAGCTCTGAGCTGTCAGCACAGAGCCTGAGACTGGGCTTAAACCCACGAACTGTGAGATCATGACCTGAGCTGAAGTCAGATGCTTAACCAACTGAGCCACCCAGGTGCCCTGGCTATTGATTTCTGGATGTTACTCAGGTACCAAAGTAGTCAGAGGCTGGTGTAAGTTTAAGTGTGTGATAGGCCCAGAGCCTTGGTGCTTTCTTCTTCAAGGGGGCAAAATTGCTCTGCAGACAAGTAAGCAATGCTTCTGTAAACTTTTATTACAAAGCTCATCTCATCACAGCTAATTCTAAGGGATTGTCCAGATAGTTGTAATTGTGTTAACATTTTGTTGATTAAATTTGGACTTGGAACCAGTGTGCAATTAGCTGTTTCCAGATCAAAGTTTTTCCTTAATTGCTCTTTAATATACTTCTATTTTTTTTAATGTCTTTATTTATTTTTGAGAGGGGGAGAGAGAGAGAGAGAGAGAGAGAACTGGGGAGGGGCAGAGAGAGAGGGAGACAGAGGATCTTAAGCAGGCTCTGTGCTGACAGAGAGCCCCATGTGGGGCTCAAACTCATGAACCATGAGATCATGACCTGAAGCAAAGTTGGACACCTAACTGACTGAGTCACCTAGGCACCCAATACACTTCTAAATTTTAAAAACCTGGTCCCCTCCTCCCATGCCCTGGTAGTGAGACTTCTATTATTGCTCTCAACTTCAGCCTGTCTTTTTGAAATCTCCAAGTTTCCTACACCTGCTTTTATCACATAGAATATATGTGTTCTGATTCTTGTTTCCTTTCAACCATGCTGTCTCTTAGACAACAGTCAAATAGGCTGACAGACTACTCCAGGCTAATGAAGTCATATGTTCGTATATAACTCTTTTAGGGAGATATGAGAGCATTTTAAAATGAGCTTCAAGAGTCATAAGTGACTAAAAAGTGAAAATTCCAGAAATCTTGGAAATCCAGTTGCACTGGTCTTTTGAGCCATCAACAACGTTGGAAACCTCCCTCAAATTTCATCACGTATGTAATCCTGGTTTCTTCTTAAGTACCCTGCTACCTTGGGGCTCGATGATGTTTATATGAAAATCTTTTTTCTTGGTATTTTTTGTAAAGGAATTCAAACAGTCCCACAGCTTTTCTGCTTTCTTGATATCCCAAAATACACAGGACTTGAACTTTCATCCTTAAATGGACTTTTGTATGTCTACATTCTCTCGTATCTTCTCTATGACAACTTACTATTAACTAGGTTTGCCTAATTGCTATTCATATTAAACTGAGAGAGGAATCAATTAAGAAGAGAAAACATATTGATACTGTCTATAGCAGTGATAAATCATCTATAGTGAAGTCAACCAGGAATTTTAAGTGATCTTCACTATCACATACTACATACATTTACAGGATAGAACAAGATCAGCCATACTTCTATCTAATTATTACAAACCTGTAGACTTCACCAAAAAAGATTCAGTACTGTTAGATATTAGTCACATGGTTTTAAATTTCTTGATGGCTATATTGTACTGATTTCCATTCTCATCATTGTTGATCTCTTTGCCATATGCTCATATGTGACCATCACATTCTCCTACTTAAAACTCATTAACACAAGTTATGAGAGCCTTCATGATGTACACCTCACCTTTTTCTCCAGCTATATCACTTTCTACACCCTCCTTCTACTTCCTCTGGCCCTCAGATAAACGTCCCCTTCTGCTCTGCTTTGCTTTCTCAACTTCACCTTATCCCTCACTTCCTTTGTCTATCGAAGGACAATTCAGTTTTTCAGGTATCAGCGGATAGGCGCTTCCTCAAGGAAGTCTTCTGTACCTTCTCAAGTGATTTAGATTCCTCTTCTAATACTTTCTCCTTGCTCTATCAGTATTTTCACAGGCTATTGCAATGGCCTATTTATTTGTCTGTAACTCCCCTATAGTGTAAATAACCTGAAAGGAAAGCCATATTTTAATAGGCCATTTTGTATCACAGCACTGAGTGCCATAACTACTGTGCATTAAGGAATTAAAAACAAATATTGCATAAGTTAATGAATGAGATGAATTACATCCTACTTAGTTTTCCCTGAATTTTAGACATTTCATGCATTATGTGTCTATATACAAATGTATATATTCACAAACACACACAAACATATATATACATACATACATATTGATATACAATATATATTCATAATTCATGGATACTTACATACTTATACATGCATATGCATTCAGTACACACATATAAATACTAATGAGTAATTTGTACATATACATATATGTATGTGTGGATATATATATGTGTGTGTGTGTGTGTGTGTGTGTGTGGATGTATGTGTGCATATATATATGTATATATATACACATACACATGCAAGAAATGTCACCTTCTTACCCTAGGTTTTACAAAAGTTTCTGTTTATTTTGCACATAGCTCTAGCCTTTGTGTTTTATAGCTTATATTATAACCAAAGCAAAATGAAACTATAAAACAGCCTTAGTTATATGTTTATAAGGGAAAAGTTTCAATTAAAAAACACAATTGGCCCCTGAAAGAATGGAAATACAATTTTGTTAAAGTTTGTCCCCTATGATGTCTTTTAAATTAAAACTCATCTGTATGCATTCATTTAAAAATGTTTAGATCATCCTAAAGAGATACCACAGAAACATCTAAAGGGCAGAGAAAATAATGAACCATGGCTTGCCCAGAGTGCCTTAGTTTGGAGCTCTTCATGAAGAAATCGAAGAAAGAGGCACTGCCTACAAAGCAGGCAGAGTGAAGTTTTCCACCATGTTACGTTGTTTCTGTGTGTAGGTCACTAGATCACAAGAAAGCCAGCTTCGGAAATTACTAATCAGTGCCAAAAGTACACTGTTCCAAAATTAATAATAAATTGCTTTAATATTTCTCCTTTGTATAAATTTATATTCATGCTGTAGATCTGAACCTATTTTTGAAACACTCCTGCAAAGGAAAGTTACCAACCCCACAAACTGTTTGTGAGAGTATTAGAAGTGCCAATTGAAACAGGAATGCAATAACTTTGTGAAATCGCATTATCTGTCAAGTTCTAAAGCTTATTCAGGTGCTTATTTAAACCCTTGGAACCCATAGGGAAATGAACATGGGATGACTTTTCATTCAGTTTGCCACAACATTTCAGTACTAAAACTCCATAGTGGTCTACCAGACACCAAAAATAAAGTTTCAGCAGTAAAACAAGTGTCAACAAACCTCATGCTTCTGTGCAGAAATAGCAGGTACTAATAAGGTAACATCAGTACATTATAAATAATCCCTGGGACAGTCTCAAAAGGGGTCTACAGTATCAAATGTGTGCAGCAGAAATAGAGTAAAGGCACCTTCGAGGCCCTCCAGAAATGGCAAAACAGAGTAGTTTATAGCACAGGTTGTCTGAAATATGCCCTTCAGCTCCAGGTGCCAACATCCACACTTTGGAGGAAATCACCAAGACCTTTCATTATTTGATGGAACAAGCAGACAACAGGAATGTCTCAGTGTCAGAGCTTTTAGTGAAAGAAATTAATATTCATCAACACATCTTAACTCAGTCGACAGTTTAAAAGTTGGAATGAAGCATGTCATTCAGGCTAGGAGGTCCTTGGTCCAAGTTAAACAAACTGAAGGAGAATGTCTGGTTTTAAGAATGCTTGTTCTATACCCTAATAGGACTATGCTTTCAACATTAGAAATACCCAGGTGTTAAATTAATCTTGTTATTTTATTTGAATGATTTAGTCAATGGGTAAATTTATTCAGATTAGAAAAATGTAATATCAATATTTAGTGGCAAAAATGTATAAATGATCATGCTATTTAGATACTTGCTTATCCCACTAGACTTTAGGTGACTTAACTGTATATCCTGTGTCTGGTAAGACATGTGCCTCACAGATAACATGCATTCAATTTATGTTTGGTGAATAAATAGAGGTTGGACAAACACATTTATAAATCTTATCAGAATAGCTAATTATACATGAGACTGTCAAAAAGAAAGTTTTCATCAGTTAACAAAAAAAATAAAAGAATATTATCAATTGTTAATCAAATACCCTTTATCAAAGGATAAAGACTCTTCTTTTAAAATTTTTAATGTTTATTTATTTTTGAAGGAGAGAGAGACAGAGTGTGAACAAGGGAGGGGCAGAAGAGAGGGAGACACAGAATCCGAAGCAGGTTCCAGGCTCTGGGCTGTCAGCCCAGAGCCCGATGTGGGGCTCGAACTCACAGACCATGAGATGATGACCTGAGCCAAAGTCAGATGCTCAACTGACTGAGCCACCCAGGCGTCCCAGGATAAAGACTCTTTTTCATAAGAATTAGTATATAGTGATGTCAGCACATCAACAGAAATGGCAGAATAAGGAATTGAGAATTCTGCTTCTTCCTAAAGCAATTTTCAAAAATGGGCAGAAGCTGTCAGAATCAACTTTTGTTTGACACCTTGAAATTAACCAAAGTCTTGAAGTTCCCAGTACCAGAGAAAGCAAAATGGACCTCATTCACAAAGAATCATCATTATCTGTTCCAACCTGATGACTGCCTAGGACCAGCACAAATGTTTGTCGTTATTTCACTTATTGGAACTAACTAGCTTATTTCTAAAGCCTATTGGTACTTCTGAGGGAATTTGTCAAAAATATTTACAGCTGAGGGGCGCCTGGGTGGCGCAGTCGGTTAAGCGTCCGACTTCAGCCAGGTCACGATCTCGCGGTCCGTGAGTTCGAGCCCCGCGTCGGGCTCTGGGCTGATGGCTCAGAGCCTGGAGCCTGTTTCCGATTCTGTGTCTCCCTCTCTCTCTGCCCCTCCCCCGTTCATGCTCTGTCTCTCTCTGTCCCAAAAATAAATAAAAAACATTGAAAAAAAAATTAAAAAAAAAAAAAATTTACAGCTGAGGTGATAAATAACACTTGAGGCAAACCATAGCCTAAACATAAAGCTCGGAGGAAAGACTGGGGAATGAGATGGCTGTAAGGGCTTTGAAAAGCTTCAACATTTTCCCGGAAATCTAGAAGTTCGTGCACAATCTCATGGCTGTGCATGTGCTCAGGAAAGACCTGAGAAGGACTTAGGTCGTCACATCATAATAACCTTAAAAAAAAAAAAAAAAAAAAAAGCAAAGAAGCAGGACGTGCAGGCTAAGGCACAATTTTAAATGGCCCAGATGAGCACTGATAGTGTGCCCAACACACACAGAGCCCCTGGTGAACTAATGGAAGATATTTTTGGTTCTAGATGTTTAAATAAATCTCAAAAATAAAATTAACCTAGGGAGAACAAGACTTGTACACTAAAACCACAAAACATTGAAAGAAATTAATTAGAAGTAATCTAGATAAGTGGAAAGAGCTTCCATGTTTATGAATTGGTAGAGTTTAATCTTGTTAAGATGGCAAGACTCCCCAAATAGCTGGCTTTGCAGATCCACGGTAATCCACATCAAAATTCCAAGTGATTCTTATTCAGAAATGCATGAGATGATCCTAAATGCATATGGAAAAGGACACAATATAGCCAAAACAATCTTTAAAAAGAAATCACTGTGAATGATGGTTATCCCTCACACTGAGTGCTTTTTTATTTTTATTTTTTTAAATGTTCATCTTCTTTTAATTTGTTGAAACAGGTGATTCTTTTGCTATCGACTTAACTTTATTTTCATAAATTTGTATATTAGATAATTTTTTACATTACAGTTTTTCAATAAACACTTTAAAACAAAATATTCTTTGAATACATTTAACATTGGAAATGTTTCCTACAAACACTATAACTTCTGCCCTGTTTTCATTTTCATTTGATTACATTAGAAATAAAAATCTCTTCTTTTTTTCCTTTGTTCTTTTGGTAAAATGTGTGATTTAAAACAATTTTCTGGAGGGGAGGAGCCAAGATGGCCGAATAGCATGGAAGTTTTTTTTGTGTCTCACATCCATGAAATACAGCCAGAACAAGACTAAACCATCCTGCACACCTAGAAAACTAATCTGAGGATTAACACAACAATCCGTACAACCGGAACCACAGAATTCAGCAGGTACGAGACACAGAGAGGTGAACTGGGGGAGAGAGAAACCACGGAGGGCAGGGAGCTGCTTTTGCGTGTGGAAAGAGGACAGAGACAGGGGTGAGATGGGTGGGGGGTGGGGAGGGATAATATGGGAAAAGCACCCTCCCCCAAAAGCAGCTGGAGAGAAAGTGGAAAAGTGGAAACAGCTGCAGGGACTGAACTAAAAAGGGAGAAAGAAGAAATGAGAGGGTTTAAATTCCATTAAGACTCTATAAACAGAGGAAGTGCAGAGTCTGAAACTCTGCAGTTCGATACTTGGCAGTGCTCTGGTGAGAAGGGTGAATCTCCAGGAGCAGAGTGAAGTCCGAAGGTCTTTGAGCCACATGGGGAGGGCCAGTTCCCCTGCTGGGAGGACACCTGGTAGAGGCTGTGTGACTTCCCCAAGGGCAAAGGCCCCAGTGGACCCAGGAGATCAACCATATTCAGTGGTGCTGGAGCAAGGTTGTTGGGGGTGAAGCCTGATGCCAGATGTGTGTTGTGATTTGCCATAATCTCTGATTTGCCATGAATCACTCTACATGATTGAGTGAACTTTTTCTGGGGCAGCCTGGCACCTGGCCACAGTCTCTGGGTGTCGGCAGCAGCACAGTCCCACAAGCGTTCCTGGGTGCAGCCAGCACCCAGCCATTGCTCAGTGAGACCCTCCCACAGAGGGACAGAACAGGTCAAAGCCACAGTCCCTCAGAAATGAGGGGTTGGGAAAAACAGCCATGTCTGAGATAAAACTCAGGTGGGAGGATCTGCCTGGTGCTTGGTCATGGACAATGTAAAAGTGGGGAGTGGACCGAAGCCAAAGACAAAGGAGGGGTGCATGATTGCTGACTGGGGAGAACAGTGTTCCATACTAGAGAATGGATAGCTGGGTGACGCCATTTTCCTGCTCCTGAGCATGCATATATGCACCTATAAGCACCACAACAATCCACCCCCGTAAGCTAAGCAGTGCTATCTACTGAGTGGAGAACGGAGTCATTCCACTAAGCCCTGCCCAACTAGGCCAACATTGCTCTTCAGGAACACAAGTCTCTCTGTCTGCTTAGTTTATGGACTATAAAGCACTTCATATTTTGCCTTCTAGGGGAAAAGGAAGTAATTTCAGTCGTATTTCAGTCTGTTTGCAGGTCCATCTATTCAAATTTCTTTCTTTTTTTTCCTTTTTTATATTTTTCATTTCTTTTCTTTTTCTTGAATACAGAAAGAGAAAAAATTCATTTTTATTCTCAATTTTTAAAATATTTTTCTTAGTTTTTTCTACTATATTTTTTACTTTTGTGTAAATTTTTTCAAATTCTATTTTACTTCTATCATTTCATTTGAGTCTACTTCAGTGTATTCATTTTATCAAATTTTCAAACGATTTCCTTTTTTTTCTTTCCCCATTTTTTTAATCTATCAAGCCCCTTTCAACACCCAGACCAAAACACACCTAGGATCTAGCACCATTTATTCAATTTGTGTGTGTGTGTTTGTTTTTAATTTTTTTAATTTTATTTTTTTAACCTCATTAATTCCTTTTCTCCCTTCAAAATGATGAAATGAAGGAATTCACCCCAAAAGAAAGAGCATGAAGAAACGACAGCCAGGGACTTAACCAACACACATACAAACAAGATGTCTGAACCAGAATTTAGAATCACGATAATAGGAGTACTAGCTAGAGTCAAAAATAGATTAGAATCCCTTTCTGCAGAGATAAAAGAAGTAAAAAATGGCCAGAATGAAATTAAAAATGCTATAACTGAGCTACAATCTCGAATGGATGACGCGGCGGCATGGATGGATGAGGCAGAACAGAGAATCAGTGACATAGAGGACGAACTTATGGAGAATAATGAAGCAGAAAAAAAGATGGACATTATGGTAAAAGAGCATGATTTAAGAATTAGAGAAATCAGTGACTCATTAAAAAGGAACAACATCAGAATCATAGAGGTCCCAGAAGAGGAAGAGAGAGAAATAGAGATAGAAGGGTTATGTGAGCAAATCATAGCAGAAAACTTTCCTAACCTGGGGAAATACACAGACAACAAAATCCAGGAAGCATAGAAGTCTCCCAGTAGATTCAACAAAAACCGACCATCAACAAGGCATATCATAGTCAAATTCACAAAATACTCAGGCAAGGAGAGAATCATGAAAGCAGCAAGGGAAAAAAAGTCCCTAACCTACAAGGGAAGACAGATCAGGTTTGCAGCAGAACTATCCACAGAAATTTGGCAGGCCAGAAAGGAGTGGCAGGATGTATTCAATGTGCAGAATCAGAAAAATATGCAGCCAAGAATTCTCTATCCAGCAGGGCTGTCATTCAAAATAGAAGGAGAGATAAAAAGTTTCCCAGACAAACCAAAATTAAAGGAGTTTGTGACTGCTAAACCAGACCTGCAAAAATTCTAAGGGGGCCTCTTCGAGGGGAGAAAAGACGGAAATAAATAAATAAATAAATAAATAAATAAATAAATAAATATCAAAAGCAACAAAGATCAGAAAGGGCCAGAGAACACCACCAGAAATTCCAACTTTATAAGCAACATAATGACAATAAATTCACATCTTTCAGCACTCACCCTAAACGTCAATGGACTCAATGCTCCAATCAAAAGACATAGGGTAACAGGACGGATAAGAAAACAAGATTCATCTATATGCTATTTAAAAGATACCCACTTTAGACCTAAAGACACCTTCAGATTGAAAGTAAGGGGATGGAGAACTATCTATCATGCTAATGGTCAACAAAAGAAAGTCAGAGTAGCCATACTTATATAAGGCAATCTAGACTTTAAAATAAAGACTGTTATCAAGAGATGAAGCAGGGCATTATTTCATAATCAAGGGGTCTATCTACCTAAAGACCTAACAATTGTAAACATTTATGTGCCAAATGTGGAGGCACCCAAATATATACATCAATTAATCACAAACAGAAAGAAACTCATTGATAATAACACCATAATAGCAGGGGACTTCAACACCCAACTCACAGCAATGGACGGATCATCTAATCAAAAAATCAACAAGGAAACAATGTCTTTGAATGACACACTGGACCGGATGGACTTAACAAATATATTCAGAACATTTCATCCTAAAGCAGTGGAATATACATCTTCTCCAGTGCACATGGAACATTCTCCAGAATAGACTACATACTGGGACACAAAGCCCTCAACAAGTACAAAAATATCGAGATAATATCGTGCATATTGTCAGACCACAATGCTATGAAAATTGAAATCAACCACCAGAAAAAATTTGGAAAGGTAACAAGTACTTGGAGACTAAAGAACATCCTATTAAAGAATGAAGGAGCTAACCAAGAACTTAAAGAGGAAACTAAAAAGTTCATGGAAGCCAATGAAAATGGTAACACCACAACCCAAAACCTCTGGGATGCAAGAATGGCAGTCATAAGAGGAAAGTATATAGCAATCCAGGCCTTCCTAAAGAAGGAATAAAGATTTCAGATACACAACCTAACCTTATGCCTTAAAGAGCTGGAAAAGAAGAGCAAATAAAACCTCAAACCAGCAGAAGACAGGAAATAATAAAGATTAGAGCAGAAATCAATGCTATCAAAACCAAAAAAAAAAAAAACAAAAACAAAAAAAAACAGTAGAACAGATCAATGAAACCAGGAACTGGTTTTTGAAAGAATTAACAAAATTGATAAACTCCTAGCCAGTCTGATCAAAAGAAAAAAGGACCCAAATAAATAAATAAAATCAAGAATGAAAGAGGAGAGATCACAACCAACACAGCAGAAATAAAAACAATAAGAGAATATTATGAGCAATTATATGCCAATAAAATGGGGAATCTGGAAGAAATGGACAAATTCCTAGGAACATATATACTACTAAAACTGAAACACAAAGAAATAGCAAATTTGAACAGACCCATAGCCAGGAAGGAAATCAAATTAGTAATGAAAAATCTGCCAAAAAACAAAAGTACAGGGCCAGATGGCTTTCCACGAGAATTCTACCAAACATTTAAGGAAGAGTTAACACCTATTCTCTTGAAGGTGTTCCAAAAAACAGAAATGGAAGGAAAACTTCCAAACTCTTTATCTGAAGGCAGCATTCCTTGATTCCAAAACCAGACAGAGACCCAACTAAAAAGGAGACCTCTAGACCAATTTCCCTGATGAACATGGATGCAAAAGTCCTCAACAAGATATTAGCCAACGGGATCCAACATTGCATTAAAAAAAATTATTCACCACGACCAAGTGGGATTTATATCTGGGATGCAGGGCTGGTTCGATATCCGCAAAACAATTAACGTGATTCATCACATCATTAAAAGAAAGGACAAGAACCACATGATCCTCTCAATAGATGCAGAGAAAGCATTTGACAAAATACAGCATCCTTTCTTGATAAAAACACTCAAGAAAGTAGGGAGAGAAGGATCATATGTCAAGATCATAAAAGCCATATACGAAAGACCCAACGCTAATATCATCCTCAATGGGGAAAAACTGAGAGCTTTCCCCCTAAGGTCAGGAACAAGATAGGGATGTCCACTCTAGCCACTGCTATTCAACATAGTATTGGAAGTCTTAGCGTCTGCAATCAGATGTAACACAATGGAATAAAAGGCATCCAAATCGGCCAGGAGGAGATCAAACTTTCACTCTTCACAGATGACATGATACTCTATATGGAAAACCCAAAAGATTCCACCAAAAAACTACTAGAACTGTTTCATAAATTCAGCAAAGTTACACGATATAAAAATCAATGCACAGAAATCAGTTGCATTCCTGTACATCAACAATGAAGCAACAGAAAGAGAAATCAAGGAATCAATCCCATTTACAATTGCACCAGAAACCATAAAATACCTAGGAATAAATCTAACCAAAGAGCTGAAAAATCTATACACTGAAAACTATAGAAAGCATATGAAAGAAATTGAAGAAGACACAAAAAAATGGAAAAAGATTCTATGCTCCCAGATAGGAAGAACAAATACTGTTAAAATGTCAATACTACCCAAAGCAATCTACATATTCAATGCAATCCCTATCAAAATAACACCAGCATTCTTCACAGAGCTAGAAGAAACAATCCTAAAATTTGTATGGAACCAGAAAAGTCCCCGAATAGCAAAGCGATCTTGAGAAAGAAAACCAAAGCAGGAGTTGCTGGAAGCCAAGCCACCCAGCCTGAGTGGCAGGGCCCGGGCTGTGGACGGATTGGTGACTGCAAGGCAGACCACTGACAGTGAAGCTTCTTGTACTGCCGCTTTTAGGTAATTTGGCCTTAAAAGTACCTGGGGTATTGTCTGTTGGGGAATTGCCCTCGGCAGGCCCCCTGGGAAAAGAACAACTAGGGAAGAAAATAAGGTTCCGCAAGAAATTGTGCGGCCTTACGTTTAGCCCTTGCCATTCCCTATGGAGACTCCTCTACTTGCAGGAAGGATAGCCTCATGCATTTGCCAGCAAAAGCGGCCAACGAAGGAGAGACATATGGATCCGAAAGCCCCACTCCGGTAACTAAGGAGTGTATCTATGGACACAGGTCATTCTGACCCCTAGGCCCACCTGGCCCTGTGGAGGCATTCCAGATGATGACTGAACTTAGTCGGTTAAGGTACAGAATGGTTCATTGGTTCCTGGTGCATTGTCTCTCTGAGAATGTATAAGGCGTGGATTTCTAAGGCCCTCTTGGTCCCCTTCCTGGCACCTTGGACCCAGGCAAACACTTTTGTTCTTCAAAACCATGAATGGTTCAGGGAAACAACTAACAGGTCGTGTCCCTGTAACTGTTCCACTTGAGGTGTTGAGAGATAAATGACCGTGAGAACAGCAAAGCAAATACTTTATAAATTATAGATAAACATAGATACATAATAAAAACAATAAAAGAAATTAATCAATAAGCAAAGGGCAGGAGGGAACGTTATGACAAAACAATCATGTCATTCCTTATTGGGTGATTATACAAAGAAACAATTTTAGAATTGGGTAATGTTAGAAAAACATAGATGATGTATGTTACAAGGAAATCACTAGCAAATATAATGCCACGCTTGCTACAATAAATCGGCCAGTTCAACACACTGCTGTTGTCTGCGTCCATTTTTATTTTAGTTTTAGTTTTATATTTTAGTTTTTTATTTTCCAGTTTTTTATTTTAGTTTTATTTTATTTCACTGACACCATTCTTCCTTCGGGAACCCCTGGACCTGCTGGAGCTGGACTCCGGCAAGGAGTCATCACAATCCCAGAGTTCAAGCTGTACTACAAAGCTGTAATCATCAAGACAATGTGGTAGTGGCACAAAAACAGACACTTAGATCAATGGAACAGAATACAGAACCCAGAAATGGACCCACAAACATATGGCCAACTAATCTTTGACAAAGCAGGAAAGAATATCCAATGGAATAAAGACAATCTCTTCAGCAAGTGGTACTGGGAAAACTGGACAGAGACATGCAAGAAAAGGAACCTGGACCACTTTCTTACACCATACACAAAAATAAACTCAAAATGGATCAAAGACCTAAGTGTAAGACAGGAAGCCATCAAAATCCTCGAGGAGAAAGCAGGCAAAAAA
The DNA here is from genome assembly GCF_023721935.1 of Panthera uncia. Taxonomy (NCBI): domain Eukaryota; kingdom Metazoa; phylum Chordata; class Mammalia; order Carnivora; family Felidae; genus Panthera; species Panthera uncia. The sequence goes on from NC_064811.1 coordinate 104,960,021, forward strand.
CCTTTGATCTCAGCTGCAGCAACTTTTTATTCAACACGTCTCCAGAGGCAAGGGAAACAAAAGCAAAAATGAACTATTGGGGCCTCAACAAAATAAAAACCTTCTACACAGCAAAGGAAACAATCAGCAAAACTAAAAGGCAACCAATGGAATAAGCGAAGATATCTGCAAATGACATATCAGATAAAGGGTTAGTAACCAAAATCTATAAAGAACTTATCAAACCCAGAACTTATCCAACCCCAAAACCAAATAATCCAGTGAAGAAATGGGCAAAAGACATGAATAGATCCTTCTCCAAGGAAGACATTCAAATGGCCAACTGACACATGAAAAAATGTTCCACATCACTCATCACCAGGGAAATACAAATCAAAACCACAGTTAGATACCACCTCACACCTGTCAGAATAGCTAATATTAACAACTCAGGCAGCAACAGATGTTGGCAAGCATGTGGAGAAAGAGGATCTCTTTTGCATTATTGGTGGGAATGCAAGCTGGTGCAATTGCTCTGGAAAAGAGTATGGAGGTTCCTCAAAAAACTAAAAATAGAACTACCCTATGACCAAGTAATTGCACTACTAGGTATTTATCCAAGGGATACAGGTATGCTGTTTTGAAGGGGCACATGCACCCTAATGTTTATAGCAGCACTATCAACGATAGCCAAAGTATGGAAAGAGCCCAAATATCCATCGATGGATGAATCCATAAAGAAGATGTGGTGTATACATACAATGGAGTATTACTCGGCAATCAAAAAGAATGAAATCTTGCAATTTGTAACTACGTGGATGGAACTAGAGGGTATTATGCTAAGCGAAATTAGTCAGTCAGAGAAAGACAAATATATGACCTCACTCATATGAGAACTTTAAGACACAGAACAGATAAACATAAGGAAAGGGAAGCAAAAATAATATAAAAACAGGGAGGGGGAAAAATATAAGAGACTCTTAAATCTGGAGACAAACAGAGGGTTACTGGAGGGGTTGTGGGAGGCTGGATGGGTAAATGGGTAAGGGTCATCAAGGAATCTACTCCTGAAATCGTTGTTGCACTATATGCTATCTAATTAGGATGCAAATTTTAAAAATAATATTAATTAAAAAAAAATTTTCTGTCCCAAGACTCTGGTCATTTTTTGTAATCTAATTGAATGTTTTTATTGATTATATGAATTTTCATTCTTACCTTCATTTCTTATTTGCATAGGTAATAAATTGAGGGTTGGTGGAGGGAGGTGGGTGGTGGATGAGTTAAACGGACAATGGGCATTAAGGAGGGCACTTTTCAGGATGAACATTGGGTGTAATGTGTAAGAGATGAATCACTGGGTTCTACTCCTGAAGCCAAGACTACACTGTATGTTAACTAAAACTTGGATTTAAGTGAATGAAAGAAAGAAAGAAAGAAAGAAAGAAAGAAAGAAAGAAAGAAAGAGGAAGGAAGGAAGGAAGGAAGGAAGGAAGGAAGGAAGGAAGGGATAGAGAGAGAAAGAAAGAGGCAAAGAATAAAGACGGGAGAAGAGACTTTTCATTTCATTTATTTCTGTGCCATTTAAATCGACAAAGGGCACTTGTTACTGAGTAACGAAAAATATCAGCTATGCAAATAAGAAGTGAATGTAAACCTACAGTTAATGTTTAAAATATCTTACATAAGTCAGCAGGGAATAACAATAAGGTGCAACGGCTAAAACGATTACAGTACTGTCTTTTATATGTAGATTTTGCTTTCCCTTTTAAATGAAAAAGTGAAATTATAAACCAGTTCTATTATAGATATAAAGTTAATCTGTTCAAATACCCATTTATCCCCATTTTTCCTTCTGAAGATAGTACAGGTATTATTGCATATGGTACATATTCGTGCTCTGCATTTTGCTGATTGGTACTGATGTTTTCTTAATATTTCTTCATAAAAATACAAATAATCATAGATTCTCAAAATGAAAGTAGAGAGAATAGATAATTCCATTCAGTAGAATGGCAAAAATTAGTAGTGAGAACTTCATACATCTCTGTTTTCAGAATATGATTGTATAATTTTTTTTTTTCCCTGTGGGAACAGCAAAATGAAAATGTTGTATGGATGTTTACTATGGTACTAGGAAGGGCAGCTATGCCTATGAAATGTCTTCACTGTTTAAATATTGGTGTTTCACAATCAACTTAAAACAAAATTAGAGTTATTGTGAGGTTAATGTCTATTTATTATAATATTTAGGTCATATGAGCGATAACTTCTTATACTACAATGATGATGCCATAACATGTTTAAAGTGAAAGAAAGTTATAAATTAAATGCTTAAAAGTTGGGAACATCAATTATTAATTCAATGTACCTGTATATGTTTATTTTTCCCTTGGTCAGGGTCTTAAAGATCAGTTGCAAATGGATTTCAGTTTTCTACATCCCCACTTATCCAGGTTGATTTCTTATAAAACTGAGATTGCACCTTTCTTGGAACCATCCTGATCCCACTTTTGAGGGGTACATTTGGCAATATCTTTTGTACATTATATTCGTCTAAAGTAGCACACACTCTGTGAGCTGGTAACATTTCACTGGGTAGAGAGGGTATTTTTTATGCCTACCAACCTAAATTACCAAGAAATTATGGAATCAAGCAAAGGTGTGAGGTTGCGGAAATTTCCATTTTTAGTCACATCATCATCTAAAGGCTTTCAAAATTATCAACTTATATACCTCTATCTGAGTTCTACTTGTTCCCATACCCGCATCAGCATATGTCCTGTCAGGTAAGATGAAACACAAGTATGGAAAATTAAGTGATGAGAGTTGGAAAAATCTTATGAGAAATAAATCATGTTTTTCACAACTTTTTTTTTTTTTTTTTTTTCTGCTCTCCTTACCACTTCCCTGCATCCACTGTCCAGGGCCACTAGACTTTAATTTTATACAAACAGAAGTTTCTTCTGGAAGAGAAATCTGTTTTTTTGTTATGTTTGGTTCTGTGATAATATGAAGATTTTGTTGAAACCATGGAAAATAAGTAAAGGATAAATATTGTAATAAAAAACCCAGAATGACTTTCAATAGTAGATTAAGAGAACAGAGGAAGTAAAGCTGTGTCATAACTTAAGAGAAAGAAAAATTAAGAACATATCACATTTGCCATATTCAGAAGCTATTCTGACTTCTAGCAAACAAACAACTAGTTAAAAGGAAGAATATTTTCCAGCAAATTCTTAGTGCCTGGGCAAAAATTCCGAAAAAGAACTAAGAGTTATTTGCTTTAAGACTTGATTCTAATAGTCAGTAATAATAGCTACAATAATTGAGGAAAACTCAAATACATATTGTGTTTATTTTTGAAATAAATTTTTCAGTCATTATTGAATCCTTTTAAATCATCTTTTGTTTTAAAACATCTGGTGAATACAGGCAAGTGTCCTGTAGATTTCAAATGAATTACCCATAGCAGATACATTTAAATGGGAAAGTCAATGTTCAATGTGCTGTTTTTCCTCTCAAAATGTGACTATAAGTTATGGTCATAGTGTAATGATTTAATTATTAGTTAACATACCAAAGCTTGCCAGCTTGTCTGTTCACAATTACTCATTGCCTGACTTGCTCTCCCCTGAGTCACAGGTCTGGACACCTTGGATACACATTTCCTAGGCAGCCTTGCTGGAAGAGAAATCAGATGTAGATTCAGCCAGTGACAAGAATGAAAGCCACCTCCTCACTTTCTGCCTGCAGTCCTTCTGGCATTCTCATGGTATTCAGCACACCTGGGGCTATGCAGTAGCCTCTGTTCTCCTAGAAATCATCTACCCACTGATTTGCTTCAGAAAGCTATGGGTAACAGCAGCTGTTACTTCTAGAGACAGACTGGGACAGCAACATTACAGTCCTGATTACCTGAAACCTGAGCAAACCTGAGAGCTACCTGTCGTGTTCATATACATTTGATTCTCTAGCCCTCCCATCAACTTTAGAAGTACCTAACTCTCTGTGTTAATTAATTACCTGTATTAAACATCTTCCTTCTTGAAAGTGTTTTCTGTTAATATGACCAAACTTTGAGTAATAATAGTTACATGCAAATGAATACTCATCTTGAGAGATTTCTGCCCTTATTCTAATGAGATGGCATTGTTCGAAATAATTTTTAGAATGACAGTCTAAATAAGTATCTCAATCTTTGAATAACCTTGATTGGAGTTTTAAAATTCCATCATTTGAGGATAGATTTGATTTTTGGAAAAGCTATAAGCTGCTTGAATTTAAGTGTGAAGTAAGATAAGTCCTTCTTCTGGATTGAATCATGTCCCCTCCAAATTCATACATTAAAGTCCTAACCCCTGGTATCTTGAAATGTAAGTGGATTTGGAGATAAAGTCTTTAAAGAGGTAATTAAAAATGGGATTATTTGGGTGGATCTAATCCAATATGACTGGTGTCCTTGTAAGAAGAGATTTGGACACAGACAAATACAGAGGGAAGACCACATTAAGGTAGGAGACAGCCATCTGTAACCCAAAAGAGAGAAACCTCAGAACATACCTACCCTGCCATAACCCTGATCTCAGAGTTGTAGCCTCAGGAGCTGTGAGAAAATGAATTTCTGTTGTTAGTTACCCAATGTATGGTAGTTTGTTATGGCACCTCTAGCAAACTAATCCAGTTAGCAGCAGAATACTATTTTGGATGTGAAATATATGTGACTATAAGATGTTAAACCCCATTCTTAAGAGTCTCATAAGATGTCTCTAAGGATAATTCTAAGAGAAGGCTATAGGTATGCATTCAGGAAAGACCATAATATATATGTAAACCTCCCAAGGTGGAGTATTTTGGCAGGAATAACATTCATTTAAGTGCCATCACCCAAAATTTATTTTTAAAGTCCTATAAACTATACATTTAGGTGAAAAATATACATGTAAATAAGATTTACATACACATCTAGATAGATAGATAGATAGATAGATATAATATAAATTATCATATCACCATTCATGGAATACAGGGATAAGGATTAAACCAACATGTTTAAATTAGTTAATCATATTAGGGAACTGGGAAAAAGATTAGACAGAATCCTGAGAGCTGCTCCATGATTGAAAAAATGTAATTCGAACGGTCATAGCTATCTTTGTTTTTCAACTGATGATGCAAAAAATGTGTCATGCTGTCCTCCAGTATATCATTTGATACTACACTAAAGACAGAGCACTGAAAAATACAGTGTTCTGATCATGTATGTTCTTATGAAGAAAAAGCAGAGAACCTGATCTTTGTTAGGATTTGGTCAGCATTGCAATTTGTGAGATATGAATATATCTTGAAGACAAGATAGATAATCCATCAGATCCATCAAGTATGGAAGGGTGAAAAATAACTAATACTTTGGCACAACTCAAAATCAATCTAATCATTGTTGTTAGATTTCTTATAAATAAATTATAGTTGGCCTTTCCTCTGTGGCTGCAATTTAAATACTATTTTTGGAATAAGTACCATATTTGCATGATTAAAAAAGAAAGTATAAAAAAGTATGTAGAGCTTCTCTACCATCACTGTGCCACCATCACTCTTGTCCCCACCTTGGGAAGTCATTCTCCTGAATTTCTAATTCTCCATCAATAATTTCTCTATACATACAGATATGCATATGGAATTCTTAATATACATGAAGGAACATGTTATAAAGTTTAAGGATTACTTCTCAGTACATAATAATCACCCCTTTACAGATACGTCTTATATATATCATATTTAATCAATGAACTGTTGCTGGAAATTTGTACTTTATCTAGTAAATTTCTATGAATAAAGCTTCAGTGAATAACCTTTTACAATTGTCATTTTTAGAGTGGATAAGAATATCTGTAGGTTAAGTTTGAAAAAAATAAAATTGTTTAAAATATACATATGTGGGTGTATGCATGTATATGTATATATTTTTTAAATATAGTGAACTCCTATAATAATATATTAGGGTCCAAAAATTCAACTGTATAAAATATAGTGTTGTGTTTTTGTGAGTTAATGAAAACCAGTAGTTTTCATTCAGTCTTTCAGTTAGCATAAACAAAAACAAAAACAAAAAAGGTGTTTCTATGTAATTGTTTTGTATATGTGGAAAACAGAACAATTACCACAAAAAGCATGCAGTTATAAAGTAGTCCTCTTAGCCATGGTTTTAGTTACCCATGGTCATCTGTGGTCCAGAAGCAGATGATCCTCTTTCTGACACACTGTCAGAGGTCAATCAATAGTAGCCCCGTGCTACATCACAATGCCTAAGCATTCACCCTATTTCATCTAGTCATGTAGGCATTTTATCATCTTACATTATCACAACAAGAAGAAAGGTGAGTACAATACAGTAAGATTTTTGGGGGGTGGGGAGGGAGAGAGGGACCACATTGACACAATTCTCATTACAGTATATTGTTATAACTGTTCTATTTTGTTATTAGTTATTGCTATTAATCTCTTACTATGCCTACCTTATAAATCAAACTTTATCATAGGTATTTATGTATAGGAAAAACCATACTATTTATAGGGTTTGGCATTATCTGCAGTTTCAGGCATCCACTGGGGGTCTTGGAACATATCCTCCCATGGATGTGAAGGGACTACTGATCTTCCCTGATAATCCCAAGTGACTATTAGACTTTTCATTCCTAATCTCACTCTATTTCTCATGCAGAAGATAACATTGTTCAGTCCACTCACATCTGAAAATAGAGCCCATGGTCAATAGGATTATGTTTCATTCCACATAACGTCCCAGATGTTATGGAGGGAGGTTACTTCATTGTCAAATTGCTATCTGTTGGGCTGTGCAACTTGATTCTTCAATCATCCAGGAAAGTTCCTATTTCCCCAGTTTTGCCAACTGAGTCACAACTGCATTTTGAAACACTCTTAGTATTGTACCAAAGAGAAGAATAGAGAATTTGATGAATTTATCTGTACCTAAGTTTTAATGTAATAGGTCTTCCTAGAGGTATATAGTGATTAGCCTTTATTTTAGATCATTGTTGGCCTACATGGCAACTCTCCTCCTCCTTCCCTTTGTAAAGCACTACTTGGTGAGGTAACTATGTGACCTTATACTTCACCAGACACAGGAATTTCCAATGAAGACAGCTATGTCTCTGCTCCAATGTAGTTAATCTAAAAGTCCCTCAAGTCGTAGGTGTTAGTGATGGCAAAACCCCATATTAGGTCATCCAGACCATCCCTTGGCAGGACTCATTTCAGCAGTATTTGATGTTTGCTTTTCTACTTGGTACAGTCCTATTGACTTCAACATTTTAAAATTTAAAAGGCACACTGGAGAATCTCAAAATTTTCTTCTCAAAGCAAATCAGCAGATTATAAAACCCTGAAAAATGTAAGAACCTTATTTTTCAAAATCTCAAGAGAAAAAATGTTCTGTTTCAAGGAAAGTAGAATGTTTATATTTCTCCTAGAGACTTCGATCTGATATGTCTAATTGCTGAATATTTGGGGTACTAATTATAATATCCATTACTTGTTATATGTATTATTTGACATCAATATTCTGGGAATTATTATGTTGACAAACCTATCTGAAATGGCCCTTTTGGTATCACCCGGAGAAAACAGTCAATACAGCTAGAATGCAACAATGAAACCAAGCTCTTGCATTTAAGGCAGAGCACTGAACTGCTGGAATAGCCAGCACGCAATAGCAGTCACACTCTCAGAGATCACAGACCCAACATCCCGTGGATGCTGTAAAACAATCAGACTGGATGGAAGTTGACTTGGAATCCCTGAGAAAGCCGAAAATCCTGACCACCCAGTTTTTATTAGTGCTGATATTATACAGAAGGCACATGTAAATTAAGTCAGAATTCAGAAACTCTGCATTTATATCTACAGACTTACAGCAGTGAAAGCTGCTTTATTTCTAACTACAACTTAATGATCCCAACTTGATGATTTAGGACTAGATATGTGAAACAACATACATAATATGACTTCAAGATTTTTGCTTCTGATAATGGCCGTGTGTTGCAGACTAATCCTCTGCCAAGAGTAACTAGAAAAACTGCAAAGTATCTAAATCTGTTTGGAAAGATTGGACCACTACTAATGCAGTAGCAATTTGAGGGACCATGATTATGGCGGGGGGGGAGGGAAGGAAACCTCAGAGAAGTGAGGCTGACATTTTGGCCCATCCTAAACAGTTTTCATATGCCCTTTGGTAAAAATATATGTGTATTTCTCTCAAGTGTAGACCTCCTAGGATTAGAATGATGTGCCACAGAGTATTTATATCTTTATTTTGGTAAAGTGTGCCAAAGTTTTCAAAAATGGTTGTATAAATTTATAGTCTCACCAGCAATGTGAGAGAGTTCTGTTTGCTCTATATTCAGCTAACATTTGGCATTCAGAATCTTGTATTTATCAAAAGAAACCATTAAGAGAGTAAAAACAAACAACAACAGAAGAATGGAAGAAGATAGTTGCAATGCATATATCTGATGAAAATCTCTCACACAGAATATATAAGGAATTCCTAAAACTCAAGAAAATAGTTGCAATGCATATATCTTATGAAAAACTTGCACACACAATATATAAGGAATTCCCTCAAATCAAAAAGGAAAAGTCAGATAACAATTTAAAAAGTACAAAAGGCGTGAATAGGCACTTCACAAAATAAAATACCCAAATGGGTATTTTTCATACTAAAAAGTGCTCAATTTCATTACCCATCAGAGAAATGTAAATTAAATCCACAGTAAGAGATCTCGACACATGTATCAGAATCCATAATATTACATAAATGCAAGAAATACCAAGTTGTTGTTTTTTTTATCAAAATAGCAAGTATATCTTCAAAATGGGGATGTATAAACTCTAATCCATTATTTCACTAGCCATATATATGGGACATTTTTCAGCATTATAAAATACTGACGAAGTACATCACAACATTTTTTTAATTAAGTGACAGAGAAATGGTAAAAATGAATTTAATGAAGGATCATCAAACATGTGAATGCCATTCGATGAAAGTTTGTTGGGGAAGAGAGTATGTGGGGAACACAATTTCAATGTATCATTTTATAGATAACTTAATGAATTCCTTTTACAATTGAAAAAGCTGTCAAGCACTATTTTAACCAAGTAATCAAACTTAGCATCACCAAAAAGTGGAATAAAGGAATGTTCATGTAATGGAACAAGAAGTACATAGTATTACATATGCAAAATTCTTGACAAAACTCTTCAATCTGAATCTAATCATTAGGATACAATTCATCAAGTAAAAGTATAAGACTTTTTATAACACATCTAACTTTTTAAAATAACAAAGTCATGAAAGACATACAAAGGTAGATCACTGTTCCAAACTAAAGCAGGGACATGAAAAACAAATGCAATGTATCAACATTGGCTATATTCTAAAATGGACCGTTTTTGGGAAAAACCACAGATAATGTAGAATAGACCATATTTTAAACTATATTACTGAAACGATGCTAAAATAATTAATATTCCTGGTTATATCAATGTTATAGTTACAAAGGAGAATGTTCTTGTTCTTCAGATATGCAAGATGAAATATTTAGAGTGAAATGTCATGATATCTGTAAATTACTTTCAAATGGTTCAGCAAGAAATGCAAAAGCGTAGGTGGATAGAAAGACAAGCAGACAGGCAAACATCAGTACAGAAAGAAAGTAATTGCAGCGAAATGTTAAAAACAGGTCAACCTAGGTGAAAAATATATTTTGTTGGTACTATTTTTTTGAATTTTCTCTAGGTTTGAATATTTTCAAAATAAAGTTGGACAAGAAATGAAGAGGGAAAAGACATTTTATTTTACATAACAGCAACAGAAACTTGAGAGGATTCAGTACCACAAGATAAGCATTAAAGCAAATATTAAAAGGAGTTCTTCAATTAGAAGGAAAATGAATCACAATTGGAAGTACAGAGGTAAAGAAAGAGATACAAAACAATAAAAAGGGTGAATATTTGGTAATTACAAATGAAGACTGATAGTGAAAAACTATGACAGTAATAAGTTGTAGAATTCAAATTATTAGAGTTAAATACAAGAAAAAATAACACAAAAGGCAGGAGGTGAAAATGAACTTAAAGTGTTCTGAAGTCCTCACATTGTCCAAAAAATTTATATAAGTTGTGATGTGTTTGTACACCCACTGGTAACCACAAAAAGAATACCTAGAGAATGTAAAATGTTCAGCCAAATAAAGAGAAAAAAATGGAATAACAACAACAACAACAACAACAATAATAAATAATCCAAACAGAAGGGGAAAAAAAAGAAAAAAAGAAAAAGATCAGATGGGACAAATAGAAAACAAATAGTTATATGGTAGCTTTAAACCTTTTAACTAAGAAAAGAAAAAATCTTTTCTTTTTCCTTCCCTTCCCTTCCCTTCCCTTCCCTTCCCTTCCCTTCCCTTCCCTTCCCTTCCC
>NC_064811.1:104970512-104982520 GCF_023721935.1 Panthera uncia
CCTTCCCTTCCCTTCCCTTCCCTTCCCTTCCCTTCCCTTCCCTTCCCCTCCCCTCCCCTCCCCTCCCCTCCCCTCCCTTCCCTTCCCTTCTCTTCCCTTCCCTTTCAAAAGAACACATGTAATTAGGGGAGGGGCAGAAGGAGAGTGAGAGACTCTTAAGTAGGCTCCACATCCAGCATGGAGCCTGACACAGAGCTCTTGATCTCACAAGGCTGAGATGGTGACCTAAGTCAAATTAAAGAGTCAGATGTTTAACCTACTGAGCCATCCAGGTGCCCCTAAACCCTAATATTTAAAATTTTTAAAAATCTTTTTATTTATTTTTGAGAGAGACAGAGAGAGAGAGATGGAGAATGAGAGAGACAGCATGCTAGCAGGAGAGGGGCAGAGAGAGGGAAACACAGAATCTGAAACAGGCTCTAGGCTCTGAGCTGTCAGCACAGAGCCCAATGTGGGGCTCAAACCCACGAACTGCGAGATCATGACTTGAGCCTAAGTCGGACGCTTAACCAACTGAGCCACCCAGGTGAACCCATAACTGAGCCAGCCCCATAAACCCAAATATTTTAAATGTAAACAGTTTAAGGACTCCAAATAGAAAGGCATGATTTTCAGTCTGGATAACATTAGTTTTAGGAAGTCCTATATAGAAAATCAAAGTCTAATTTACAGACCTTCCTTGTAGTACTCACAACAAGAATGAGAAAAAAGAGGTAGGATGGTCAGAAGAAAAAGAGATTGTGTTGTCTTTAATATTTCTTATAATAGATTTTCCAATGACATTTGTACAATTTTATAACTTTCTAGAATAATGAGTATGTCTGCTTAAAGGTCATCGGTTAAAATGAAAAACAGAAAGACAATTTATTTTAGTCTCTTGAATTTGGAAATGGCACATATTCTTCTGTAGAAAGTCTGAGGTCTTCAGATAGAAATCTTGGGAGACTTTTTAAAAATATGAAATAACAGGTTTCATATGAAATAACAGGTTTCATATGAAATGCTCAACAGTTTTAATGTCTTTGAACTGATAACATTCCAGTTATATTTAAATAGTACAAAAGTGGTGACATTTAATAAAAAATACCCCTTAAAAATGCATTGTTTTTTTAAAATAAATACCACAGCTAATTATGAAAGTTTTATAACTAATTAGTTAAGTCACAGATGATCATCTATACTTTATATTTATCACTAGAAAAAAATGAGATACTCTTAGCAATAACAAACTTTCCCCTATAAAAAATGTAGGGGCGCCTGGGTGGCTCAGTCAGTTAAGCATCTGACTTCGGCTCAGGTCATGATCTTGAGGTCCATGGGTTTGAGCCCCACATCGGGCTATGTGCTGACAGCTCAGAACCTGGAGCCTGCTTCAGATTCTGTGTCTCCTCTCTCTCTGCCCCTCCCCTGCTCATGCTCTATCTCTCTCTGTCTCTCAAAAATAAATAAACGTTAAAAAATTTTTTCTTAATGTAATAATACCCCAGATGAACTGTTTTAAATTCCAACGTTACTATGTAGAGAAAATATCAGTAATTTTCACTTAAACGTAGAAGCATAGAAAATTCTACCTTGTTAATCCAAAAAGACCAAACAAATTTAAAGAAATGCTTTCTTTTTAGTCAATAGTATCTTGAACCACATTTTCCATTTTCCTCCTATTTCCCTCAATTTCCTTGTTGCAACTTAGTATGTTTGGTGAGCACAACTCATCTAGAAAACTTCCCTCAAAATAGAATGGAAAATAATATAACCCAGAATTAAATTGCTATTGACCACAATTCCACATTTTCTGTTATTTACACAGATATATCATATATATCATATTATATAATATATATTATATATCACATATATCATATATATCATACTATATAATATATATTATATATCACATATATATCATATATATCATACTATATAATATATATGATATATATATAGTGTAATGTGTGTATATGTATATATAAAGTGTTGAAACTATTTTTAGAAATGGTGACCTTTAAGATAAATAATGAAGAACTATTTTACCTCAAAGCTTCCAGACTTACTCTAAAATTCATGTTATAAAGTACATCTTTTATTTCAAATCATTTTTTTATAAAGTTTATTTTTAAGTTAACTCTACACCCAATGTGGGGCTTGTAGTCATGACCCCTAGAGCCAGCCAGACATCACCTACATTTTAAAACTTCACATTTAAGTCACTATACAGTAAAAGGCATCAGGAGTTAAAATGTAATTTTTGGTCTTGTTTTCAAATTAAGCAGGCTATTACCCACTCAGTTACATATGGGCCTACAATGAGTAGAACTAAATTTCTTCCTTGTAATTATGATAATGATAATAATTAGTTTCATATAATACTGGACACTTTTAAAAATATTTCTCACTATTGTATTCGATACTCACAAAAACCTTGTGACTAGGAAGTAATAAAAGACAATTGCCATAATTTTCTAGATTAAAAAACAAAGCTCTAAGAAATTTAAGTAAGCCCAAATTGGATGGTGATTGATGGATTAACTTGAAGTAAGACAGTAATTTATTTATTATCCAACATATATTAAGTATTTCCAGTGTTTAAGCTCTATTGATACATTGTTTGGAAATATTTCTTACAGCTTGATGTTTTGTTGTTGCTATTATTGATGGTGATAATGATGGTAGGGTATGGTATGTGCGTGCACATATGCCCACATAGGAAGACAAAGGAAGGAAATAGGAGTCAGATAAAGATGATAAAACTAAATATTACAAAAAGGAATGAATTTCTAAGAAATCCAATTTTCATAGCCAAGAATAGATAGGTCTTCTTGAAGAAATAAAATTAGTTAACTGAAAATTCTAGAAACCAGAAAATTTATGTTTTTGCTAATAGAGTCCACTTTGCTAAACCATGAAAAAATAGTATTTGTAGAAACTGAGACAATTTTGTTACCAATAAAAATATTTTGTAGATAATCAGTTACTATTAATGGGAAATGCATAACCACGGATTTTAACCCTGGAATGTAAATGGAATATTAGATGGAATTTTTGAAGTAGATGTAAGATATGAAAAGCAGTTATTAAAAAAAACACATGCTGAGACCAAGTTTGGAATATATTTCTACATTAACATACAATTTTTCATACAACCTATTTATTATCTAATGTAATGATAACATGAAGACTATTAAACAGGTTTACGTAAATAGATCTTAGCTATATAGATACATTTTTCAATCCAAATTCACTTACAGTCTTCCAGTCTCGTTAATATGTTTCAATTCCATGATAATCTCAAAACACAATTCAGGAAATTTTGACTAAATTTCTCTGTGAAATTATCCCTCATTTACCTTGCATATGGGCCAATGAAGTTGGGCCAAGAAAATATTACTGAGCCTACTGATGCTAATGCGTTTGGTCTCAGTTGCATAGACTGTGACTGTTCGAGTGGATTGTCACCAGGAACTGAGTTCAATTTTGGAAGAGCTCGTTAATGGATTATATCATACAATAGAGGTTCAGAGAATCATTTTGCTGCAGTGGTAACATATAAAAGGACATGCTTCATTTGCATAAAAATGCAAAGGGATGGATAAAAATAATGATGAGGATCATACTAAAAATAGCACCTAATTTCGGGGCGCCTGGGTGGCGCAGTCGGTTAAGCGTCCGACTTCAGCCAGGTCACGATCTCGCGGTCTGTGAGTTTGAGCCCCGCGTCAGGCTCTGGGCTGATGGCTCGGAGCCTGAAGCCTGTTTCCAATTCTGTGTCTCCCTCTCTCTCTGCCCCTCCCCCGTTCATGCTCTGTCTCTCTCTGTCCCAAAAATAAATAAAAAACGTTGAAAAAAATTAAAAAAAAAAAATAGCACCTAATTTCTTTCATTGATTTTAGGCCCTATCAGGTCATCCTAGCAACTCTGACAGTCTCTTAGCAAAAGGCTCAGGTAGCAAGCTACCCTCTCACATCTTACTTAATGTTCTTTATTTGGTTTCTCCATCTCATGGCCCTAGATATAACCAAGATTTTCACTGGTGGTAACTTCTTTTTCTATTATTACTAGACTCAAATAAACTATATTTTTCCAGACCACAAAGATCATATAATTATCAACACCTTTGAGCTAACTGTGCCTAAGCATTATGTCTATACTATATATCTTTCTAGATTTATATCTAAATTTAAAAAAAAAATTAATGTTTATTTTTGAGAGAGAGAGACGGAGTGCAAGCAGGAGAGGGGCAAAGAGAGGGAGACACAGAAACTGAAGCATGCGCTAGGCTCTGAACTGTCAGCACAGAGTTGGACATGGGGCTCGAACCCATGAACTGTGAGATCATAACCTGAGCTGAAGTCGCCCGCTTAACTGACTGAGCCACTCAGGCACCCCTATATCTAAATTTAGACTATAAGCAAATGTCAAGCTAATAAATGATTTCTAATCAGGTTAAGTTTTTCTCTTAAATGTGTGGTCTTTGTCCAAAAGAAAAAGCAAGAGTGTGGGGAGGGACACATACATTAAAGATGAGGGAAACACATTATATAGGGATTATCCAGATGGAAGAAAATAAGAAATAATGGAAACTTCATCTGTTAGAGTGTCAGATATAGGGTTTTACAATTTAATACCTTGAGCATCTGTTCTTTGTGTGTGAATATGTGTTAAATGAACATCAAATGGCATATCATATCAAGAAACAATAGTGACTATTATTGAAGAACCTGTGAGAAAGGGAAAATTGTATATTTATATATTCATATTATATACATATTCATTTATTTTACAGTATCATTAAGTTTATCTATGTCAATGATGAACACCTAACTTCAAAAATATCATAATTATATATATCATGACACATGTCAGATTAAAATACACATATTTCATCTGACTTACCACCAAAATATGTCCTTTATTGATATGCATGTAACATGATCTACAATTCATAAATTTTGTTATAGTTATGAACACTGCCAATGTCTGTATTTCATTTGTTGAACACTTGAGTTTTGGCTTTCTTTTTGTTTGGTGTTTTTGAGGATTTATTGATTATGTATCAGTTTTAAGCCACTGAAATTTAAGTAATTGTTTTGTTTTGTTTCCTTCTCAAGAATACTGTATAGTGGTGCCTGGGGTCAGTTAAGCATCTGACTTTACCTCAAGTCATGATGGTTCTTGAGTTCAAGCCCCACATCAGGCTCTGCACTAATAGTGCACAGCCTGCTTTGGATCCTCTGTCTCTACCTCTCTCTTCCCCTCCACTGCTCATGCCTGTGTTCTCTCTCTCTCAAAAATAAACATTAAAAAATATTCTATAAAATATGTGGTATAAAAATATAGCTGTTCCTTTTAATGATTGATTTCAAAAATTTTTAAATCATATTATCAATCCCTACTTTACAAGGGAGAAACATATTAATCACAGAATACAAGTAATAGTAGAGTTCTAACTAATCAATGTAGAAAGAATGAGAAAATAGATATTCATTACTTGGTAACCATCATAGTAGTAGCTGACCGACCTAATGGTTATCAATGGATGCTACAGCCAGTGGCTGAAAGTTTAATGAGGTATAGTATATTAGAAAATATTGGACAATCACCCCCCCAAAAATATTAGTCAAATATAAAAGGGAAAATTATGAATTTATACTGGAGTAAAAGATGGATTATAACTAGTATAGTTAATAAAATTTAGTATCACAGGTTGTGGGACAAGCTGACATCATGTACCTCCATCATTTCTGTGATATTCCTGCCAAGAAAGTATGGCCTGAGAAAACATCTGGTCATGAGGAAACATCAGATGGACACAGGTTGAGGTCACCTGGTAGAATGAAATGACTGCATTCTTTAAGACTATGAAGGATATGAGAGGCAAGGAAAGACTAAGGAGCTATTCAAAAAAATTGATTAGACCAGACAGCTAATTGCAGCATGACTTTCTTTTCTTTTTTTTTTTTTAACGTTTATTTATTTTTGAGACAGAGAGAGACAAAGCATGAACGGGGGAGGGTCAGAGAGAGGGAGACACAGAATCTGAAACAGGCTCCAGGCTCTGAGCTGTCAGCACAGAGCCCCACGCGGGGCTCGAACTCACGGACCATGAGATCATGACCTGAGCCGAAGTCGGCCACTTAACCGACTGAGCCACCCAGGCGCCCCGCAGCATGACTTTCTGAGTAAGATCTTGGACAAGAAAGGAAAAAGAGACAGTGGTGAAACATTTGGTGAAATCTGAATGACAATGTCACATCAATGTCAACTTCTTGATTGGGGGAATTGTATGATAAAAATGTAGGAAAATTTTATTTGTGGGGAAGAAAGAGTAAGAAGGAGAACAAATGCAGTACTGTGTTAATCACAGACTCTAGAATGGGAGAGGTTGGAGCACTTTGTACTGTCTGGAAAAATGAATATAAATCTTAAACTATTTCAAAATATAAATAAAAATAAAGAAGCAAATTTAAAGTAATAAATGAGGGGTGCCTGGGTGGCTCACTTAGGTAAGCATCTGACTTTGGCTCAGATCATGATCTCGCAGTTCATGGGTTTGAGCCCTACGTCAGGCTCTGTGCTCAGAGCCTGGAGCCTGCTTCGGATTCTGTGTCTCCCTGTCTCTCTCTCTGCCCCTCCCCTATTCATGCTCTGTCTCTCTCTCTCAAAAATAAACAATAAAATTTTTTTTAAAAATATAATAAATGAATATAATAAAAAATTCAACCATATTTTTTGTCCTGTGAGACTCAGAGTATGATCACACCATTATTGATCAGGATATTTGGCAAACAGAATAATGTCTTTGAATTTTGTTTCATATTTTTACCTTCCCCACACAGATGAAAAGGACATAATTTCTGCCATATATGTAATGTTCTTCAGAATTTGGCTCCAGAATGGAGTGATTAGTTGGAAGGCCCTTTGGAACTTAAGGAAGAAGCAGGTCATCTCTCTCCTAAGATGGAACTCAGCAGAATGAGGCTGACTGAAGCTAGTAGCTGAGTTCATTTGTTTATCAAACATTGGCTGACTGATGGCTGACCTCTTGGAACTAGCTGAGTCCCCCTGGCTGACTGGTTGGCTGAACTCTTGGTCCCTCTTCCCTCAACCCTCCCCACCAACTCCTGTTTCTGCCTTTGCTCTTTTAACTGGTTGGCTGCCTTCCCTGAGGCTATGAGATGTTGCCAAAAGATTGAGAGTACTGGTAATGATAATAAAATTGACTCAATACAGGCAGAGACTTCAGATAAAAACAAGAAAAACTCAGAGTAAAAAAGCATTACTACACACTGAAATGTGTAGCAGTAAATCTTTTTGATTATTTGAACCAGTTGAACATGTGCCACTTACTACTATGAAGTAGGAGAGCAGTGGCATAATTTCATGTATAAATCTTTTTGGCCAATGGGATTATTACTTTCAATCTAGTAGTAAATTAACAAAATGGAGTAAGAGTAAAATATAGAGGTAAGAAAAGATTTAAATCTAATAAGTAGCTTCTAGGTCAAGGCACTATGCTATGCTTTTGAAATATTCTTAGCCTTAAATCTCATGTATGTAGTGAGGGAACAAAGGGCCAAAGGAGAAGAGCCCAAATTGTGCATAGGACATGTCACACTAAAAGCCTTCACCTAGCTTGGCAACTTGGCAAGTTTAACTCTCTTGAAAGAAGCAACTTATGATACCTTTCATCCAGGACAAAAATAATGCTACCACCAGTGAATCCTAGGCACGTTTACTTTCCAAGCTGAACAACCAATTAGTTATACTTTCCACTTCATTTCATGAGATTATCAATATTTTTTATACAACCTGTTAGTTTAGCCAATACCATATGACTACCCTTATTAATAGTACATATGTATGTGTGTTTGTAATGAGGAGAGAATCAGGGTCCTCCATAAAACTATTGACTTACTACCCCCCCTAAATAGATATTTCACATTTCCTTTTCCTTAAAACCTTATGTAGTTGTTTATCTGCTGAAGATAATAACTAGCAAAGTATTTGATCATCCTTTACTAATGGGACATTTGCATTTTAATAAGTCAATTGGAAAACTCAGGTTGAAATCATTTTAAGCCTTTGGGTTAAAATGAAAAACAAAAATGTTCTTTTCAGATGGGGAGTCACATTTTTTTAAGTTTATTTATTTATTTTTAGAGAGAGAAGTGCATGAGTGGGAGAGGGACAGAGAGAGAGGAAGAGAGAACCCCAAGCAGGCCCTGAACTGTCAGCATTCAGCCCAACACACAGCTCAAACTCATGAACCCTGAGCTCATGACCTGAGCCGAAATCAAAGTTGGAGACTGAACTGACTGAGCCACCCAGGACCCCTTGATGTGGAGTCACTTTAAATCAAAATATGTCAGCCAGGGGTGCCTGGGTGGCTCAGTGAGTTGAGCATCTGGCTCTTGATTTCAGCTCAGGTCATGATCCCAGGGTCATGGGATAGAGCTCTGCATCAGATTCCATGTTGAGCACAGAGCCTGCTTAAGATTCTTTCTTTCTCTACTTCTTCCCCTCCCCCATTTATGCTCTCTCTCTCTCTCTCTCTCTTTCTGTCTCTCTGTATCTCTCTGTCTCTCTCTCTCTGTCAAAAATAAAAGAAAATGTCAACCATACCATCTACTTTCAGTGGAGAATAATTCAGACATTTGCTTGGCAAACTGGTTCACTGAAGTGCCTGTAATGATAACAAAAGAGAGGTCTTCTGAGATGGACTGTGAAAGTCAGAAAATTTATTTGAAGTCATAAGTTTATATGTTAAGATTGCAATAAGTTTTGAATTATATCTATATACAAGTCAGTAGTTAAAACTAAACTTACTTTTTATAAAATTAACATTTTAGAAGACTGTCATGGTTACCTAGTGCTTCTCCTACCCTACCACACACTATACCATCAACCAAGTTCGTGATCTACTTTGAGGAGTTTTATACAACAACAGGAGAATTAAAATAATTAGTGAATATTTGAAAAGCTAATGTGATGTAGCACCTACCCAATGACATTATTTTGTTTCTGCATAAGGTTTTCCCTCTTATTATTTTCCCATGCAATTCAACTTTTAACAAGACTTGACTTTGTCAAACATAGAGAAATCTAGGCACTTTCTTGGGAAGATGGCAGCGTAGGAGGACGCTGGGCTCACCACATCCTGCTGATCACTTAGATTCCACCTACACCTGCCTAAATAACCCAGAAAACCGCCAGAGGATTAGCAGAACGGATTCTCTGGAGCCAAGTGCAGAGGAGAGGCCCATGGAAGAGGGTAGGAAGGGCAGACAGGGGGTGCGCACTGCACGGGCTGGTGGGAGGGAGCCAGGGCGGAGGGGCAGGGGCGGCCCGCCAGCCAAGCAGAGGCCCCCAGTCTGGCTTGCAAAAGCGGAGGGGCCAGACGGAGTGTGTTCTGACAGCAAGTGGGACTTAACATCTGGAAGGTTATAAGTTAACAGCTCTGCTCTGCTCGGAGAGCAGGAAGGCTGGAGGACAATGGGAGGGAGAGTTGTTGAGCCCCTGACACAGAGCTCAGCTTGGCAGGGAACAAAGGCACTCACCAGCACCATCTCACTCGCCCATCCCCCAGCTGAAATCCCAAAGGGAACCAGTTCCTGCCAGGGAACTTGCTTGCACCGCGCAAACACCTAATGCTGTGCTTCTGGGATCCATCCCTCTGGCGGCGGGTCTGACTCCCCCTCCTGGTGCCGCAGGGCTCCTCCTGAAGCAGATCACCAAAGGATAAGCGAGCTGAGACTGCCCCTCACGCCCCTGTGCACCTTGCCGAACCACCCTGGCTAATACACCAGATCCCCAGCAACACAAGCCTGGCAGTGTGCAAGTAGCCTAGAAGGGCCACGCCACCCCACACTGAATCCTGCCCCTAGGAGAGGGGAAGAGAAGGAACACACCAGTCGGACTGTGGCCCCAGTGGTGGGCTGGGGGCAGACATCAGGTCTGACTGCGGCCCCACCCACCAATGCAAGTTATTTAAGACAGCACAGGGGAAGTGCCCTGCAGGTCCGCACCACTCCAGGGACTATCCAAAATGACCAAACAGAAGAATTCCCCTCAGAAAAAGTCCCGGAAATAACGACAGCTAACGAACTGATCAAAAATGATTTAAACAATATAACAGAAAGTGAATTTAGAATAATAGTCATAAAATTGATCGCTGGGCTTGAAAACAGTATAAAGGACAGCAGAGAATCTATTGCTACAGAGATCAAGGGACTAAGGAACAGCCAGGAGGAGCTAAAAAATGCTATTAATGAGCTGCAAATTAAAATGGAGACAACCATGGCCCGGATTGAAGAGGCAGAGGACAGTTTGCTTTAACTAGAAGATAAAATTATGGAAAAAGAAGCTGAGAAAAAGAGAGATAAAAAATCCAAGAGTATGAGGGGAAAATTAGAGAATTAAGTGATGCACTAAAGAGAAATAATCTACGCATAATTGGTATTCCAGAGGAGGAAGAGAGAGGGAAAGGTGCTGAAGGTGTACTTGAAGAAATAATAGCTAAGAACTTCCCTGAACTGGGGAAGGAAAAAAGGCATTGAAATCCAAGAGGCACAGAGAACTCCCTTCAGACTAACTTGAATCGATCTTCTGCATGACATATCATAGTCAAACTGGCAAAACACAAGGATAAAGAGAAAATTCTGAAAGCAGCTAGGGATAAACGTGCTCTAACATATAAAGGGAGACTGATAAGACTCATCATGGATCTCTCTACTGAAACTTGGCAGGCCAGAAAGGAATGGCAGGAAATCTTCAAAGTGATGAACAGAAAAAAATATGCAGCCAAGAATCCTTTATCCAACAAGTCTGTCATTTAGAATAGAAGGAGAGATAAAGTTCTTCCCAAACAAACAAAAACTGAAGGAATTCATCACCAATAAACCAGTCCTACAAGAGATCCTAAGGGGGATCCTGTGAGACAAAGTACTAGAGACATCGCTATAAGCATTAAACCTACAGACATCACAATGACTCTAAAACCATATCTTTCTATAATAACACTGAACATAAATGGACTAAATGTGCCAACCAAAAGACATAGGGTATCAGAATGGATAAAAAAACAAGACCCATCTATTTGCTGTCTACAAGAGACTCATTTTAGACCTGAGGACACCTTCAGATTGAAAGTGAGGGGATGGAAATTTAGGGGGAACTATTTATCATGCTACTGGAAGTCAAAAGAAAGCTGGAGTAGCCATACTTTTATCAGACAAACTAGACTTTAAATTAAAGGCTGTAACAAGAGATGAAGAAGAGCATTATATAATAATTACAAGGTCTATCCATCAGGAAGAGCTAACAATTATAAATGTCTATGTGCTGAATACAGGTGCCCCCAAATATATAAAACAATTACTCACAAATATAGGCAACCTTATTGATAAGAATGTGGTAATTGCAGGGGACTTTAACACTCCACTTACAGAAATGGATAGATCATCTAGACACACTGTCAATAAAGAAACAAGGGCCCTGAATGACACATTGGATCAGATGGACTTGACAGATATATTTAGAATTCTGCATCCCAAAGCAACAGAATATACTTTCTTCTCGAGTGCACATGGAACATTCTCCAAGATAGATCATATACTGGGTCACAAAACAGCCCTTCATAAGTTTACAAGAATTGAAATTATACCATGCATACGTTCAGACCACAATGCTATGAAGCTTGAAATCAACCACAGGAAAAAGTCTGGAAAACCTCCAAAAGCATGGAGGTTAAAGAACACCCTACTATGGGGCGCCTGGGTGGCTCAGTCGGTTGAGCGTCCGACTTCAGCTCAGGTCACGATCTCACGGTTCGTGAGTTCGAGCCCCACGTCAGGCTCTGGGCTGATGGCTCAGAGCCTGGAGCCTGCTTCCGATTCTGTGTCTCCCTCTCTCTCTGCCCCTCCCCCATTCATGCTCTGTCTCTCTCTGTCTCAAAAATAAATAAAATAAAACATTAAAAAAAAAAATTAAAAAAAAAAAAAAAAAAAAAAGAA
>NC_064811.1:104982620-104990655 GCF_023721935.1 Panthera uncia
AAAAAAAAAAAAAAAAAAAAAAGAACACCCTACTAAAGAATGAATGGGTCAACCAGGCAATTAGAGAAGAAATTAAAAAATATATGAAAACAAATGAAAATGAAAATACAACAATCCAAACGCTTTGGGATGCAGCGAAGGCAGTCCTGGGAGGAAAATACATTGCAATCCAGTCCTATCTCAAGAAACAAGAAAAATCCCAAATACAAAATCTGACAGCACACCTAAAGGAAATAGAAGCAGAACATCAAAGGCAGCCTAAACCCAGCAGAAGAAGAGAAATAATAAAGATCAAAGCATAAATACACAATATAGAATCTAAAAAAACTGTAGAGCAGATCAATGAAACCAAGAGTTGGTTTTTTGAAAAAATAAACACAATTGATAAACCTCTAGCCAGGCTTCTCAAAAGAAAAGGGAGATGACACAAATAGATAAAATCATGAATGAAAATGGAATTATTACAACCAATCCCTCAGAGATACAAGCAATTATCAGGGAATACTATGAAAAATTTTATGCCAACAAACTGGACAACCTGGAAGAAATGCACAAATTCCTAAACACCCACACACTTCCAAAACTCAATTAGGAGGAAATAGAAAGCTTGAACAGACCCATAACCAGCGAAGAAACTGAATCTGTTATCAAAAATCTCCCCACAAATAAGAGTCCAGGACCAGATGGCTTCCCAGGGGAGTTCTACCAGACGTTTAAAGCAGAGATAATACCTATCTTTCTCAAGCTATTCCAAAAAATAGAAAGGGAAGGAAACCTTCCAGACTCATTCTATGAAGCCAGTATTACTTTGATTCCTAAACCAGACAGAGACCCAGTAAAAAAAGAGAACTACAGGCCAATATCCCTGATGAATATGGATGCAAAAATTCTCACTAAGATACTAGCAAATCGAATTCAACAGCATATAAAAAGAATTATTCACCATGATCAAGTGGGATTCATTCCTGGGATGCAGGGCTGGTTCAACATTCGCAAATCAATCAACGTGATACATCACATTAATAAAAGAAAAGATAAGAACCATATAATCCTGTCAATCGATGCAGAAAAGGTCTTTGACAAAATTCAGCGACTTTCTTAATAAAAACCCTTGAGAAAGTCGGGATAGAAGGAACATACTTAAACATCATAAAAGCCATTTATGAAAAGCCCACAGCTAACATTATCCTCAACGGGGAAAAACTGAGAGCTTTTTCCTTGAGATCAGGAAAACGATAGGGATGTCCACTCTCACTGCTATAGTTTAACATAGTGTTGGAAGTTCTAGCATCAGCAGACAACAAAAGGAAATCAAAGGCATCAAAATTGGCAAAGATGAAGTTAAGCTTAACTTTTTGCAGATGACATGATATTATACATGGAAAACCCGACAGACTCCACCAAAAGTCTGCTAGAACTGATACATGAATTCAGCAAAGTCGCAGGATACAAAATCAATATACAGAAATCAGTTGCATTCTTATACACTAACAATGAAGCAACAGAAAGATGAATAAAGAAACTGATCCCATTCACAATTGCACCAAGAAGCATAAAATACCTAGGAATAAATCTAACCAAAGATATAAAAGATCTGTATGCTGAAAACTATAGAAAGCTTATGAAGGTAATTGAAGAAGATATAAAGAAATGGAAAGACATTCCCTGCTCATGGACTGGAAGAATATTGTCAAAATGTCAATACTACCCAAAGCTATCTACACACTCAATGCAATCCCAATCAAAACTGCACCAGCATTCTTCTCGAAGCTAGAACAAGCAATCCTAAAATTAATATGGAACCACAAAAGGCCCCGAATAGCCAAAGTAATTTTGAAGAAGACCAAAGCAGGAGGCATCACAATCCCAGACTATAGCCTCTACTACAAAGCTGTAATCAACAAGACAGCATGGTATTGGCACAAAAACAGACACATAGACCCATGGAATAGAATAGAAACCCCAGAACTAGACCCACAAACGTATGGTCAACTAATCTTTGACAAAGCAGGAAAGAACATCTAACGGAAAAAAGACAGTCTCTTTAACAAATGGTGCTGGGAGAACTGGACAGTAACATGCAGAAGGTTGAAACTAGACCACTTTCTCACACCATTCACAAAAACAAACTCAAAATGGATAAAGGACCTGAATGTGAGACAGGAAACCATCAATACCCTAGATGAGAATGCAGAAAAGACCTTTCTTACCTCAGTCGTAGCAATTTCTTACTTGACACATCCCCAAAGGCAAGAGAATTAAAAGCAAAAATGAACCACTGGGACCTCATGAAGATAAAAAGCTTCTGCACAACAAAGGAAACAACCAACAAAACTAAAAGGCAACCAACAGAATGGGAAAAGATATTTGCAAATGACATATTGGACAAAGGGCTAGTATCCAAAATCTATAAAGAACTCACCAAACTCCACACCCGAAAAACAAATAACCCAGTGAAGAAATGGGCAGAAAGCATGAATAGACACTTCTCAAAAAAAGACATCCGGATGGCCAACAGGCACATGAAAAGATGCTCAACGTCGCTCCTTATCAGGGAAATACAAATCAAAACCACACTCAGATATCACCTCACGCCAGTCAGAGTGGCTAAAATGAACAAATCAGGAGACTATAGATGCTGGAGAGGATGTGGAGAAATGGGAAGCCTCTTGCACTGTTGGTGGCAATGCAAATTGGTGCAGCCACTCTGGAAAACAGTGTGAAGTTCCTCAAAAATTAAAAATAGATCTACCCTATGACCCAGCAGTAGCACTGCTAGGAATTTACCCAAGGGATACAGGAGTACTGATGCATAGGGGCACTTGTACCCCAATGTTAATAGCAGCACTCTCAACAATAGCCAAATTATGGAAAGAGCCTAAATGTCCATCAACTGATGAATGGATAAAGAAATTGTGGTTTATATACACAATGGAGTACACAATGAGAAAGAATGAAATATGGCCCTTTGCAGCAACGTGGATGGAACTGGAGATAGTTATGCTAAGTGAAATAAGCCATACAGAGAAAGACAGATACCATATGTTTTAACTCTTATGTGGATCCTGAGAAACTTAACAGGAACCCATGGGGGAGGGGAAGTAAAAAAAAAGAGGTTAGAGTGGGAGACAGCCAAAGCATAAGAGACTCTTAAAAACTGAGAACAAACTGAGGGTTGATGAGGGGTGGGATGGAGGGGATGGTGGGTGATGGGTATTGAGGAGGGCACTTTTTGGGATGAGCACTGGGTGTTGTATGGAAACCAATCTGACAATAAATTTCATATATTGAAAAAATATAGAGAAATCTAAATAATTTAGTTTAGGCATGCATGGGTGGCTCAGTCGGTTAGCCATCCAACTCTTGATATCAGCTCAGGTCATTATCTCATGGTTTGTGAGACCAATATCTGCTTCGTGTTCCATGCTGACAGTTTGGACCCTTTTTGGGATTCTCGCTCTACCTGTTTCTCTGCCCCTCCTGCTCGTGCTGCCTCTCTCAAAGTAAATAAACACATAAAAATAAAAATTCAGTTTAAATCATGAAACAGTAAAATAATCTATATATATCAGTATTGAAAATAGTCTAACTACCTAATGCCCTTAGAATGAAGAATAGCTTACTTCTTCAACAATTTTGTAGAAATCTTGTCTTTTTCATATTATTATAAATAGTGGATAAAGGCATTGCTGAATTAAAAAAAATCATTCAATAATCTCCGAATAGAAGTCTAAACCAAACATAGAAAATAGGTCAACCAAAATAACAAGTTCAGAATATTAAAGCAGTAGCATTCAGTGCTGCTTTTATATATGACTGAACTATACATATATAGCCATTTTCAACAACCAGTTGTAAAACTGTTAGCATAAGGAACTGAGCCAGGAGAAATAAATTAAAACTTTCATATAGTCCAAGAAGTTGAAAGATGCAAAATTCCACAAAAGCCATTTCCAGTGATGTCTTAATTGTTGGAAAACAAAGAAATGGCCTTCTTAAGTTAACTTGTGAGAAGGGTGGGAGACTCTCTTTATATCCTATTCAAGAAGAATGTACTACAGAATTCTTTAAATTAATCAAGACTATGAAAAGATAGTGGGGGGAAAGTCTCTGTTTCACAATGCTTTATAAAAATG
Organism: Panthera uncia; assembly: GCF_023721935.1. Taxonomy (NCBI): domain Eukaryota; kingdom Metazoa; phylum Chordata; class Mammalia; order Carnivora; family Felidae; genus Panthera; species Panthera uncia. Next base: position 104,986,757 of record NC_064811.1, read on the forward strand.
TTATATAAGATGTATATTGGGTCATCACTCTAAAATGTCTCCAATAATTTATAGAGACATACTGGTGAGTGGAGTGTTTACAGAAAAGGTTGGCTCCAGATGAGGATGGAGAAGAGATGCTTGCTTAAATTGAAGAGATTTGGGAAGTTCCTGGCTGTACCCAAATAGTTTGCAAATAGTCTCAGCAAGGATGAAAGAATGAACACAGTGGTAAGGGCAAGATGTTCACAGAAGAAGGGTTTTATTCCAGCCCAGGAAAAGAAATACAATGTCAGTGTTTGTCAGTAAATTAAATTGATTTTGCAAACTAAGCTCAAGTTTGATATTTGATATATCCACTATATAGTGTTTTGATTTCTTAATAGAATTCAATGTTGTCCCATATTTTAGCTATTCCTAGGAATGCTATGAAAAGGAAATACATATTGGACACGACTTATGTTATTTCCTGCTTTCACACCTGGTTTGTTAGTATTGTTTTAAAAGGTACCATTCTTGAAGAGAATCAAAAGCCTACAACACTCTGAGTCTTATGTTTTTAAATTAGTGAAATGCTTACAAAGTCAAATGAATTTTCTTGTTATGTTGCCTACTTCAGCAAAGATATTCAGTAGTAGGAGAAGCCTGGATGTCCATGATCACAAAATATGAAGTGACACAAGGAAAAGAAAGAAAAGTACAATAGTATAAGTGTTCTGTCAGGTACAGAGTTCAATTTAAGCTAGTTTTCAGCAAAATGCAATGGACAGGATACATAATTTTAAAAAATATATTCCATAATTCATCTGGAATTTCTATGGCACTGGATCCAGGAGTTTGTAAGATGTCATTCACAGTTCAGTTTCTCTACCAATCAAGCCCATTTTCATCAGGCAATGGGCAAGTCATTGATTGAAACTCAAGATATATAAGACAGATATATACTTACAGCTTTGCAACATTTGTGATGAAAGTCAGTCTTATAAGCAAGACTTTCTCAATGGCTAAAAAAAAAAAAAAAAAAAAAAAAAAAGGCCTCCCTGGATTCAGGAGCCCATACCTGGAACACTTTGTAGAAAATCAGCACCTTTATAAGAATGAGGAGTTTGTTTCTTACCAGCAGGAAAATAAAAGAACTTAGACCCTGAGAATATTACCCTGGCCCACAAAAGGAATTTTTTCTGAACTTCATAAAGGAGGGGTCAGGTAGAACAGAGTTTTTTATCTGAGTGTAAAGAGGATTATAAGTGTTGTGGGATGGTAGGTGGTATTCCAAAAATGTAAATCAAGTGGCCAAGAATGTGTTTTAATATTTTTAATAGCCCTAGGCTTTATAATAAATTTTTGTAGGGTGAGAAGGTTTTTGTGTTGTTTTTTTTTTAAATATATATGAGACTTTTCTCTTTAAAACCAGTCACTGTAATTTAATACTTAATGACTATGGGCTATAAGTAGTATGGTTTACAATTTAATTGATTATTTTTCATGTCCTTTGGGGAATGTATTTTCAATTATTAACAGTGTAAAATATTGCCTATTCTTCCTCTCATTAACACATTCCATCAAAAATGGAAAATGGAGACTCCTGTTAAAGTCTAATGTGATAAATTGACATTTTTCTTGCCAATTCTTTTCATAGTCGGGATACCAGAATTTTTAGAACCTGTTTAAAATGTAAATACTTAAATTAATAATTTTGAGATACAAAGAGTTAACATTTATATCTTCATGAAATCCAAATCATTCCAATGTTCTAAAAGAAATCTTTTGGAGAATTTCTATATTACCCATAATATTACACTTAGTAGATATACATGACTTTCAATAATCCACTAAAATTTTTACTCCTTATAATTCATATGAGAAATTAAAAGAGCATTCCATAATCATCAAAGTGCTTTTCAAATATAAACCAATATGAAAATTAAATGTTTTTAAATTGTATTTTCAAGTCATTTTTCAGTTTTACAAATACATGTTGAGTCCAGCTAAGTTCAAAAGTCATAATCTTTGTTTAGTTCAAAGTTTTGCTAAATGTTCATGTTCTAACACATGAATTAATTCAAAATTCAAAATTAACACATACGTATTTAATGTTGATTTGTTTAAAGTTATGCATCTTTCCACAATTGCCTGATTTCAAATACCTAAGAAGTTAGATCGATTTATAAAATGAATGCTAAAATTAGATATTTTTTGATATGAGTTTACATGGTCCACCAGGGAAACGAAGAATAAAGTATATTAATATTGTAGAGATTATGTCATCATGTCTCCACCAAGTCCTGTTTCTATGTAAAACTCTACAATAGTGTCCATAATTTCATTTGGCTCCCTTTTCAACTAACATGGCAGTTCTTCCTCCTTGGTATATTTCCTTTGTCACAAATCTTTATATTTTTTCTTGAAAATAAAACTTCTTTTGGTTTGGCTTTGTGGAATTCAGAAAATCTAAAAGTCAGATTAAAAATGTTAACTAAAAACCAAAAAAATACCCTGTAACTTTAAGGGTACAGAATTTATTGTACCCATGATACTATTTGTCCATTAGAATTCATTTTCTCTGAAGCGATAAAAAGCTTTTCTGCTTTTTCTGAAGACACATGTCTAGAGATATATATGTTAACCAGAGAACTCTTTTCTCTAATTTTTTTTCTTTAAAATTAGTAGTCTAACTGATTATTTTTTCTAAATGAACTCAAAACTGTCTGACTTATGACTCCAATTGCAACCTGTTTTAAATAATTTCTTGACTACACAGGTTTATAGTTGAATCAGTGAAGGACATTGCATGTAAGATTCATGTTTGCTGGTGTGTTTCTCCTTAATGTTTTTGGATTTCACATTCAGCAAACTGAGAAGGACTAATAATACCATAATTTAGACTTGAGAACTATGAAATATAATGCAGAGTTTTATTTTATTTTTTTGTTTTGATTTTGACCCCAGGTACTTAGCAGTCATAACCTTGAGTATAATGAAATATATAAAACAAAAATTCAAGTCTTGAGAGGGAAAAAGAAGAAGACAGAGGCTGAATAAAATGCTTGCTGTCATAGTTTAGATCAAATTTTAGAAAGCAATGTGAACACAGTTCTATGTAGGTTTCATTCAAGGAACTTGAAAACAGAATCAGTCACTGCAGACTAAGTATAATTGATTCACTCATTCATCTATTCAATCATTCCTTTATTCAACAGGTAAATTATTCAGTGCTATGAAGTGCCTGGTTCTATGCTAGGCAATATATACAGCAGTGGGAAAGAGATGTGTCTGCTATCCAGGAGTTTAAAGTCTAATAAAAGAAATAGATATTAAACAAATAATGCTACAAATAAGTATACAATTACAATTGTGAGATATACTGTGAGGGGAAATGTTGACTGCTATTAAAGAACACAGACAGGAACATAAACAATTTGCTTATTCTTTGACTAACAGACCAAGGAAGGTCACCCCAAGGAAGCAGCATTTAAGCCAGGGCATGATAGGAAAGTAGAAGAGGAAAAATATAGTTGGTCACATATAGACCAACTCTTAAAAAAGCCCTACAGCATAAGAAGCTTAAAATCTTTAAGCAACTTCAAAAAGTTAAGTGGAATACCAACATGCAGAGTACAGGGTATAGGAGGTTGAAGGTAATGCAAAAAACTAAACCTGGAGAGAAAGAGAAAAAGTGAGAGGGGGGCATCAAATTATGCACAACCTTACAGGACCTGTTAAAGATTTTGAGCATTATTCTAAGAGTCAAAAGTAACTACTGCCCGATTTTCACAGGAGATGAGGGGATTTGCATTTGAGCTAAATTATTCTGTTTGTTCTTCAGAGAATGGGTTATAGACAGGAATTGTGAAGAAGGAGAAGAAGAACAAGAAGAAGAAGAAGAAGAAGAAGAAGAAGAAGAAGAAGAAGAAGAAAAA
>NC_064811.1:104990665-105039961 GCF_023721935.1 Panthera uncia
GAAAGAAAGAAAGAAAGAAAGAAAGAAAGAAAGAAAAGAAAGAAATCTTCTGTAGTACTCAGGCAATAAATAACAATAGTCAAGACTAATAATATCAGCAGAAAGAAGAAATGTGAGACACATTATGGATGTAGACTTTTCAGGACTTGCTAACTTAGTAGACATGAGGAAAAAAGAAAATAAGTCTAAGATTGAAGCCATCCCAGTACAAACGAAGGCACAGAAAAACCTTGGATTGTGAGTTACTTGTTTTGCGAGTGTTCCCCAAAATGAGCAAACATTTCTAATAAATTTTAACTTGATAAACAAGCGATTTCTCAAGCCACCCAGGCTATGGTACTTTGCCACAGCAGTCTGAATTGTCCAAGGCAGAGATGCTTATGAGACAACCAATTAGAGAATTTGGGTAGGGGGTCAGTAGAATAAGGTGTATGGTAATCAAAAACAAGTTTGTGCTGCTGTTGTAAACATACAAGTTGTAAAAGCCACACCTGTGGATGTAATCATCTAGGATTCTCCAGGACCAGCAAAGGGAACAAATGTACTGTACCTGCTGTCACCTTGATTTGGGCCCAGTGAAACCCATTTTGGATTTCTGACTTCAAGATCTATAAGATAATACATTTGTGTTTTTGAGGCCACTATATTTGTAGTAATTTGTTACAGCAGCAGTAGGAAACTAATGCAATCCCAGTTACCATAAATACAACAGAAGTTTATCCCTCTCTTCACCCTATAAGCAGAGGGAGGATATAGGTGTGAGAAGATAGATAGGGTTGTGAATAACATAAACAACAACAAAAGATACGGTTTACTGACTATAAAACATAAAACAGTTTTGTATCTCACTATCTAACAGCAATTTTATAATGTTTATTACATCGACTATACACGCAAAGACATATATACACACATTTCTACCTTTCTAAAAAACATTCTGAACCAACTGTAACATCTTATTTGTTCTCTCATTAATTCATAAGTTGAATATTTGATGAGTATTCATTTTATATTTGTATTAGAGTTATATATATATTTTAACCATTTTGAAAGTATACTTTAACAGAAGAAAAGTCATTAAAGCAGTCTCAGGAAAAAAAGCTATAGAAATAATAGCAGAGAGAGAATGGTGTCATGCAAGCCAGAGGATAATAACTATAAGAAGTATAAGAAGTATGTGCAAAAACAGCAAGCAGGTTGAGGATTGGGATGACTGATTGGGATATAACTAGCAGGAAGAGGGAAGTATTAGTCAATAAGGCTTAAAATAATTAAATGAATTAAAAAATCAGTGGGACATAAGAAAAGGAGACAGAAGAACCACAGATTCTTTTCTTTTCTTTTGTTTTAATGTTTATTTATTTTTGAGGGGGGGTGGGGACAGAGAGACAGGGAGACAGAGAATCCCAAGAAGGCTCCACACTGTGAGCACAGCCCAATGCGGGGCTCAAACCTACTAACCATGAGATCATGACCTGAGTAGAATTAAAGAGTTGGTTGCTAAACTGACTGAGCCACCCAGGCGCCCCATACCAGTAATTCTTATACGAATTAGGGTAATGATGGGTAGCTAGTGAAGAAAACAGCACTGTGAGAAATAATCTCTTCAGGGTAATAAGGAAGGAGCTAGCAAAGAGGAAAAAGATGACAGTTCAAATTACAGGGACTAGGAGAGGGAGGAAAATTGCTGGAGAAAAGTCCTAAGAACTTGCTTAAAGCACAGCTGAAGAAACTTCCTTGTGAAAGAAAAAGAAACTGTCTTCCACGTCACTAGAAAGGAAAGAGAGAGATAAACTGGAGGTTTTAGAGTGATTTTACACTCAATAAAACTTGTTTCCTTATTGGCTTCTGAAACAAGATTTGACCTAGGACTGTGGTAATAAAAAGACTCAAGCTAGGAATGGGTGAGGATTTTAATAGAAAATATAAAAAATACAAAGAAAGGTCAGTAAAATAACCATTAACCATCACTGGGGTTGAAAATCTGTATTAAAATCAGACTAATTTGGGGCGCCTGGGTGGCGCAGTCGGTTAAGCGTCCGACTTCAGCCAGGTCACGATCTCGCGGTCTGTGAGTTCGAGCCCCGCGTCAGGCTCTGGGCTGATGGCTCGGAGCCTGGAGCCTGCTTCGGTTTCTGTGTCTCCCTCTCTCTCTGCCCCTCCCCCGTTCATGCTCTGTCTCTCTCTCTGTCCCAAAAATAAATAAAAAAAAAAAAAAAAAATTAAAAAAAAAAAAAAAATCAGACTAATCTGGTTCCTCTCATATTCTCAGATCTTCTCTTCAACATCTCATAAACATACAATGGTCTTCAGCATCTACTTATTTCTAATGTTTATTCAAGGTCTGATGTTCAATCTTTTAGTTTTTTGTTTGTTTTTAGAATTTATCTTTTAGAGAAGTTTTGGCTCATAGTATATTGAGCAGAAGGAGAGATTTCTCATACACTCCCTACCCTGACACATGCATAGCCTCCCTCATTATAACATGTATATACTCTGGTAGATATATGGCATTATAAATTTGTCCAAACCAATTGAATATAAACCAAGGGTGAAATTTAATGGAAACCATAGACTTTGGGAGATAATGATGTGTTAATGTGTAGGCTCATTAATTTTAACAAAGGCTTTAGCTTTTTAAAGGCAAATTATTTCTAAAATTCACCAACAGACCATGGGAATCTGTCACTGCTTCCTCACTCCAGACCTACTGAACCAGAAGCATCAAACCAGAGGGCCTGAGAAGTACCAGATAGGTCTCTGATAAGACAATTAAGAGAAACACATTCTGCCCCACCAGGATTTTGTAAGAGTCCCAAACTTCCTTGCAACATATCTTGAAATGTCTAAGAAGGTCAGAATTCTAAAACTGAAAATATTTCCGGCAGTTATAAATTCTCATATACCACAAAAGCCTAAAAGGAAAATTTGGTCATCTATAACAATGTCACTCCTAGAGGCAGTGCCTAAGGTTCTTTAGCAGTTAGTAAACAGAACAGCAGTCCTGGAGAGTCCTCACTCTCCATTTCCTTTTTCTTTATCATGGGCTGTGGCACAAACTCACAGAGTCCACCCCTGTGATCAGGTAGGTACTGTAGTCATAGCAATTGTGTTATTCTAAGTGAGGTAAGCCAGGAAAAGATAAGTACTGTATAATATCACTTACATGTGGAATTCAAAAAGCCCAACTTATAAAAACAGAGAGTAAAATGGTGGTTATTAGGGGCTCTGGGAGGGAGGATAGTACAAATACTGTTTAAGGGCATGAACTTACAAGGAGTAGTGAATAAGTCAAGAGATCTAATGAACGGTATAGCAAATATACACAATATTGTATTATAATCATCAAACTTGTTAAGAGACTAGAACTTAACTATTCCAACCACTAAAAAACAATAATTTTCTGACAAGATAGAAGTGCTAACTATTGCCACAATGGCAATCACATTACAGTATATAAATGAATCAAATCAGCATGTTGTACACTTGAAATTTATACAATGTTAAATCTCAAATATAGTTCAATATTATTTTAAAAAAGAAAATGTTGAGAAACACTTATAATTACAAACAATGTGTATGGATTTAAATATAACAGAGGATTTAAAATACATTTATTATATATATATTTTTCCTTTTAGCTTCTGAAATGCCCTTCTTTTGTATATTTGGATTTTGAAAAATGTATAGTAAGGACAAATGCATATACTTTCTCATGTGGTAATGTGAAACTCTACTTCCAGTCTATGATGTTTTATGATATTTTTTCAGCTGTCATGTGATTCACCTATGAAAATCATTGGCATCTGAAACAACTTACTGTCTATATTATTTTTCAGTATGACTTTGGGATACTGAATTAGTGTATAAGATAAATAAACCTACCTATGGTATCCATGTATACAAAACCTATCACCTACTTTAAAATTTTAAAAAAATACAACTTTATATGAACAATAGAAAATATGGATGAAAAGTATCTAGAAAGTACAAATATGAAAATAAGCAGAGTGGAAAAATAAAAGCAGGGTAGCCTTGAAGATCTTCTTTCATTTGGTCTTCAAATTCTGACTTCTTACAAAAATACCTGTAGCTATAAAATATAAATTAATGTAAAAAATGTAAACAAAACTCCTATTTTTAATTCAGATTGTGTTACTTGAAATTATGTTAATTCATTTTAAGTTACAACTACAGAAAATTAAATAATGTCCACATTTTTAGATAATTATCAGTAATAAACACCATTTCTTCAAGGATAGGAAATCCAGGGTTCTGTAATCTAAATTCCTAGCCTGTTTCTGTAGCCATAGCTCTCTACGTGATAAAGAAGTCACACACACATTTTAGAGGATACATCAACCCAATTCACAAATGTAACCAACTGGGTCTTTGGTCCCAAGCTTCTTTGCTCTCTTCTCCCCTGCTGAACTAGTATTAGCATATTGACTTGAAAAGAAGTCTCCATATTTTCATATGTAATAATAAGATAGTAATAGCTAAACATTATAAGTATTGTCTGTGAGCCTGACCCTACATTAGCCACTTTTCATGAATTAATCTAAATTTCACAACAACCTTAATATACTCATTTTTTCAGATGATAAAACTAAGGCACAGAGGAGTATAGTAACTTGCCTAAAGTGACCTAGTGGGTGTGACACAGCTAGGATTTGGATCCAGACAGTTGAATTTCAGAGATTACATTCTTAACCATTGTACTCCACTGTTTCTCTCAAGGTAGTAACAAAGACTACAAGAGGGGAAGACACAAAGCAATTCAAAGGAAGAAGGGTCAAGAGTGCATTTCATAGAGAAAAGGGTACTGGGTACTTATACTTCCTTTCTCTGAAAAAACCCTAACTATAGCATATTAGACCTTCTTCTCTTTGGGAATCTAGTCTCTGCTAGATTACTCATGAGCATCAGATAAAAATAACAAAATGTTGCTAATAATGCAGTGTCGCCTCACTATGCTCATGATGTTTATACAATTTGGCACTAGTCAAAGTCAATACTCGAGGAGCTATGGAAATCAAAGTCCACATGTTACTGCCTTATCACATATTCAACCAAGTAGAGATTTAGATTTTTTTTTTTACAGAAAAAATGTTCACAAGATTTTTATTTACAGTGTATAAATAGGGACTTGCAAAGGTAGCTATGTGAAGGTCTTAAAAACTTTTGTGTTCTCAATATTTAATAAAAATCAGTTTGGTTTTTCCTTTACAAAAAAATCACTGCCTTCACTTAATATGCATATCTTGCTAATCTAGTAAACATTTTTGTTTGATTTTTGTTCACTTATAATTCTCATTTAGTGAATTTACACTTGCTCTTTGCTCATTTTTACATTATCATGTTCATACTTTTCTTATTAATTAATAAGATCTCTAATTACTAATGTCATTAGCTCTATGTTCATTGATTAGCTTTTTAATTTTAATTATGGTAATTAGCCATACTAAGTTTTAACGTTTTTATGTACTCAAATTTATGAATGTTTTTTCTTTAGGTACTGGGTCTTAGAAAATCTCTGAGTATATAAATATTCAGTTATATTTTGTTCTAGTAGATTTATAAGTTCAGTTTTTCCATATAAATATTTTACTCATCTGGAATTCAGTTTGGTATAAGGTGTGAGGTTGTTTCCAATTGGCTTCAACACCATTTATTTAATTATCCATTCTTTCCTCACTAGTTTGAAATGTCATCTCTATCATATGCTAAAATTCCATATATAGTTGTTCTGCTTCTGCATTTGTCTTCTGTTTCACAGATCTTTTTGTCTAGTCTGGCTCAAACCTACTGCATATTATTTTTATAGTTTAATAGTACATTTTACAATCTGGTGGGTACACTGTTCTTCTTTAAAAATAAAAGTTCTGGCTATTCATTAACTTTTTTCCAGATAAACTTTAGAATCACTTGACAAGTTCCAAGAAAGTCCCACTGGGAGTTTGATTAGAAATGTGTTAAGTTTATAGCTTAACTTGGAAAGAGTGGACTTCTTCCTCTCCAGAAACATCTCTCTCACCATTTAGTCAAAAATTTGTCTATTCCCCTCAGTAAAATTGGGCCATTTTCTTCAAAGAGGCATGCATATTTCTTACTAAATTTATCCATATATAGTTCTATTCTTAAGTAACTATTTTCCTAATATATTTCCTAACTATTTGTATTGTATATTTTGTAACAGATGTGTTAAAATGGAAAGAATACAGATTCTCAGTAGTGCTTGTCTCCATTGTCTCCATATCTTCTTGTCTCCATTCTTTAATGGCCTCATGAACTTCAGCAAATTCTAAGTATTTCTGGCCTTTCATTTACTAAGGGGAAAGAACCTACCTTGCCCTTATTCCAGGTTTATTACAAGGTTCAAGTAAAATAATGCAATTAATACCATATTATTATATAATACTAAGCTATGTAAATGTCATGACATATTATGTATAAAGAAACACTAACTGTACCTCCAAAAAATAAAATTAAGAATCAAGATTTAAAACATCTAAATAATTGAGCTAAATTATTTGTATTGAGGTTAACCAGATGAAAGTTTGTGCATTCCACTTTCCTTTATATATATGTTCAATTATTTTAAAATGAATAAGAACTATAGAATAATGAAAAATAATCTGATTTATATTTTACTCTAATATATTATATTTTGTATCCATATTAGGCTAAAATCCCATCACAAAAACATAAAACCTATGAATTCTTCAACTCTTCCAAAAATGGGACCAAAAACGGTATCAACAATACAAATACTTTTGTTTTTATTTAATTTGAAAATTCAGTTTGTTTTTTTTTTATTTAATTTACATTATATATAGAATATATACACATAAAAGACAAATGTCTCATCATTAAAAATGACATTTTGTCAGGGCACCTGGGTGACTCAGTCAGTTAAGCATCCGACTTTGACTCAGGTCATGATCTTACAGTTCATGAGTTTGAACCCCGCATCTGGCTCTGTGCTGACAGCTCAGAGCCTGGTGCCTGCTTCGGATTCTGTCTCCCTCTGTCTCTCTGCCCCTTCCTTGCTTGCACTCTGTCTCTCTCTCAAAAATAAACATTAAAAAAATTTTTTTTAATGACATTTTGTCACATGCACAGTGCCATAAAAAATTGTATAATCATTTTAAATGGATATGATGAACCACACTTTCATATATCTAGGACAGTTACTACAATCATGTAAGTGGTATAAGCATTTAACTGCAAATACACACATTACCTATACATAAATAAAAATATCTTATAAAAATGCTAAACAACCATATGGTTAATTTATAAAATACACCGAGTACTAGTACCTCGCAGATACATTACAATGCTGCAAAATATGCAGAGGCTCTGAATTAAAACTAGTTTATAACCAACATAGAATTTACTAGAAAGACTAAGGGCCAATCTACATAGAAAGGAATTGGTCCAATAATCTGGAAAAAATAGACTTGCATTTTATTCTTGTGAGCTTTAGCAATTTGTAAAAATTTTAATTTTTTTCTATCTCCTTGAGACTAAAAGTACCTAATATCTCTCTCAGTACACATGCAAATATAACAAAATTGTTTGTTAAAAAAATTTTTTAAAAGCCACCAAGCACATTTGAAGGCCATCAAAATACTGTGCATTTTAATTGGCAACTTCTTGACTATATAATATAGGCTGTTGCCATACTTTTCAAATAGTCATGAAACCCTTAGTAAAGATCATTGTTAGTTTTTCAAGGACACAATGATAAAAAGTTCTTTCCTCTTTGCTGTTCAACACAAACACAAGCAACAAATGATTTATCTGAGGAAGTTGAACAACGCACCATAAACATGAACTACAAGGGGAAAAAAGTAGGCTTGCAGAACACAGGGGCATCTTCAAAAAACTCTACTACCCAGTGATCCCAACTCCAACACACTATATCCAACCATATTACTGCTCTGAAGACTTTTCCATATTAAAATTTCCGATCTACTAATTAGATTGAGAGTAAGATCTTCCCATTTTTCACTTAATTGAATCGATGCCAAAAATTGTTTATATGAGGGAGGAAATTATTTTCTTTAAATACCTAATAAAATTTGTTATTATTATTTTGATTTAAATGTTTGAAGTGATCACACTTATAATTTTATTTGATTTGCATAAACAGAAACATTTCAAATATCCAGACTTTTCCTTTCATCTGGCTATAGAAAAGTCTACATGTTAGTCATTACTAATCAGTGCTCTCTAAAGGTATAAAGAATTACTGAGTCTAACAATTTTACATAATTGAATCAATTCTACAGTATATTCCATTTTTCAGATAAAGATGAATTGTCCCTATGTCTTACCACATAACTCAAAGTGTTTCTGACCCATGTAAATTTTTACTATGATGCCTTCACAGGAGTCATTAAGCTTGGTCTGATAATCAAAATATGTATTATATTCATTGTGGGCATTTCAGTGTAATTGTTCTCTGGAGAATGATTTTACTTACTGAATTTTTACTCTGAAAAATTTGTCAAAATTTCAGTGTCTCATGAATCATTCTTGTAAGTTTTAAGTCACTGAGAAATTTTAAGTGAAAAAAAATATTTTAAGTTAAAATAAAAGCCTTTGCAAGCAAGATGCCACAATACATCTAATTTAAAAGGGATTAATCATTACCAATTTAGCATCAAAAGAACTGTCAAACAAAAGCAGTTCCACATGGGCTATGTCATGGAAGGCTAAAAAAGATGGGCCACTTACCTCCCCCCTTCTACCCAACTACAGAGGAAAAGAAATAAGCAAATAAATTAGAGTCTCAAAAGAACATGTGGATTTCTTTTATAACCATGCCTCTATAAGTAGAATCCACACTATCAGAGTCCCTGAAAAACATGGGGATTCATCTATAATCCATGTTTTCACCATGGAACATTGAGGAAGTCACTTTCAACATGTCCATTCTGCTATCCACATGTGCTTACTCTTTAGAATTTATTGGATTGATTTGATCTATTCCAGCAGTGACTCTGGCCATAGAGAAACTCTATTCCTCCTTCCTTCTGTCCCACTTTCCTCTCTAGTTTGCTCACAAAAAGCATTCTAGGGAAGACTAAAATTCTTTTTACACGCACGTGGGCAAGCACTGAGAGAAAAAGACAGAGGATGGGAGAATTATGGAACCTGAAAATGCAATGAGTAAATTAAGTGACTCTAGAGTCATATAGGTCTAGGTTATAAATACTCCTGAAGCTACTTAGTAACTGTGTAATATTGGGTATGAGGCTAGGTCTATCTGAATCCCAATTGTCTAATCTACAAAATGGGTTGGTATACCTACCTATTAGCAGAATTAGAAGGATTGAAACTATAAGAAAATCTATGGCACATAGTAAGTCTTTAATTAATAATATTTTACCATGAAGTATTTTGGAGGAAGAGAGTAAGGATTTATCTACTTATAAAACAGACCAAAACCAAATATTCAAGAATAACTTAATTGCAGTGTTGACATAATAATGTATAATGAAACTATACCCCTCTATATTTTTCACCTAAGAGTACATACAGAATATCTGAAGTTCTTAATTATTATATTAGATACAAGGTAGAAAATAGCTAGTCTTGCATTTGTATAATATTTTCATGTCCAGGAGATATAAAATAATTATAATAAAGATAAATCAGAAGAATTATAGAAGCATATCATGGTAAATATTTTATTTTATTTATATTTATCTCATTTTATGCCTGAGCTCTATGCTGTAGAGCCCTTGGAAAATTTTAATCCATTAAAATAATTTATTTCACATATTAAACACATTGTCTAGATGTGACAGATAAAAGTAACCTATAAAATATGTGATCAGGAAAAGTGGAAAAAGAGAAGAACTGACAATGCAGGATCAAAGTAGATATACTGGAATTAATTCAATGACTTTTAAACAGGCTAAATCTTCCTTATTCACAATTATATTAATCTGTTTGAGTACTTTGAATTGCTGATAATAGAAAATGCAATTCAAAGTAACTTAACCCAATAAGAGAATTAATGTAGCATATTACCGAAACGTCCTGAGGTAGGTTTCATGTGGGATGAGATAAAGATTCTAGGTGCATATCTCTGATATTTCTCACCTCTGCCTTCATACGTGAGCCTTGCTTTTAGATCAGCTTCTCTTGGGGTCACAATATGATGTCATGAATAACTGGTGTCATACTTCCTCATTTACATTAAGGAAAAGGAGCAGGATATCATCCCATAATAATCTAAAAAAAGCTCTGGGTATTGCACTGATTAGACTACCACTGTGCTGATTTCTATGGCCAAGGGGTATCATTTGTTGGTTGGATGAAGTCTTTCTTACTTGAACTAACCACTTAGGGTAAGATAGTCAAAATTCACCACTAGGGTTTGGGATGGGATCAATTGCTACCAAATTACATGGCTGCTACTAAGAACAAGTATAGTAAAAAGGACGTTGGAGAGGCAGCCACGATACAGTATCCACTATGTATATATACCACAGCTGAAGCTTTTTATGAAAACCAAAATTTCACGACAGAATGAAGAGACTGTTTATCACATGGTACACATGGTATAGTTCAAGTTTTATTGAGTGTGCCAGTTCCATAGCTGGCTATAATAATTAAAATTAGGCACACATAAGTGAAAAGTCTTACTGTGATGCCATAGTTGATTTAATATAAACGGGTAATATGAAAAATTATTTGTATCTTAGTAGTGATTGTGCCAAGGTTGTTTTGGGCAGAAAAGAGGGTGTGTCCAGAAAAACAGTATAAAAGTAGAGAAAATAATTTTATGGACTCAGAAATGTCAAATCTCAGAACTCTTTTTTTTTTAAAGAGTGTAAGGAAACTCATGATTGGTTAAATAATAAGAAATCAAAGAGAATAAAGAAAACAGCCAATAGTGCTCTGCAGGCTAGCATATTTAGTCATTGTTGTATAAATTTATATTTTTAAAATGCATTTTCAGGGATGAGAGTAAGAACAGAGGTTGAATAGGTAAAGTACAGATAATTTTTCAGTTGGTGAAACTATCATATATGATACTGTAATGATGGATACCTAACACGAGCAGGACAGAGTGAAACTCCATGTATGAAACTTAAAAAAAAAAATCACTTAGGAGGTCAGGGGATCCCAGGATAGAATGCAGAATGTGACAGAATAACCTTTATTATGAATGCATTAATTAACCTTCCTAAAGGGAGTGAGGAAGAAAGTTGCTGACCTAAGCAACTTTGGAAATGTGTGGAGTTTAGAAGACTAAAGGCAAAAGGACTGCACATAGCACTATAAAGCTGTTTCCTGTCCAGGTTTGGGTTATCAATTCAGAAGCCACTATAATGTATATTGGAAGTGAATAATTAAATAAGTGGATAGTAGATGGTGAGGGCAAGTCTCTCTCTTGGTTTCTAATACTATTTTCTAGTAAAAGGAACCAAGAATCATTGGAGGAAAAATGGCTGATTCTAGGAATGAGGAAGAAAATATACAAGATGAATCTGGAGCACTGTACAGTGCCAGAAAATTAGGAAGTAGTCAAACAAAACCACAATAATGGTATATGTCAAAGGGACACAAGAATCAAATAAAACAGTTCTCAATGGCCAAAGCTGGAACAATTTGAGCGGCAAAATAAAGTAGTATTGGATTATGATGCACGTATAAAGTAAATATCCATCATTCTATACTGATACAAATAAATGATTGAATGAATAAATATATGAGAGATAATAGGCAAATATCCCATGTAGAATTCTAAATAGTTTATGTAGATATTTTACCCTTGGGGAGGTAGAACACAACTCCTCACTCCAAGAGTGTGGCCTGTACAGAGAACATAGTGAGAAAAAGAATAGCATTCCTTCTTTTCAAAGAGTGTAGTAAGAGAGAAAAAGAATATCACAGTTCAGAAACCTTACAAACCTTCACTACATTATCAAGATTAACACTGTGATAAGTCAGGTTGATAGTATGGACCCTTGATATACTTTTTCTCTGTGGTATTCCTCCTCAAAACTCATAACCCCAGTCTAATCATAAGGGAACACTAACATAAAAATACCAATAGAGAGAATCCACAAAATACTGACTAGTACTGTCCCTCTCCACCATACACACACACACACACACACACACACACACACACACACACGTAAAACCTATCAAGGTCATAGAAAAGGTTTGGAAAACTGTCACAGCCAAGTGTAGCTGAAGGCAACATGATGATGAATATAACATGGGATCCTGGATGGGATCCTGACACAGAAAAAAATATGTGAGATGAAAGTTAAATCTGAAAAAAGTATGGATTTTACTTAATAATAATGTATCAGTACTTGTATAGTAATTTCATGTGACAAATGTACCATACTAATGAAAAATGTTAATAACAAGGGAGAATGGATGTGGGATATATGTATTATTTTAACTTTTTTCTGTATATCTAAATATATTCTAAAATTAAAAGTTCATTAATTTTTGAAAAATCCTAGTAAAGTAGGAAAACAAAGGAACTTCATTAAGTTTATGAAAGTTACCAATAAAAAGCCTCCATAGATGTTAGAAGTGAAATGTCAGATTCACTGTATTTAAAATTAGGAATGAAACAAACAAACAAACAGAATTCCCATCCCTGTTCCAAGATTGCTGTGGAGGGTCTAGTGAGTATATTAGAATGAGACCAAAAAATAAAATATATACGAATCACAAAGAAAGAATAAAATCATTCTTATTCTCTTTTAAAAAAATGTTATCAGGAGCCATGTTCGATATTGGAAGGTGTAATGACTTACATCATGAACAGTGGCCAAAAGAATAATTTTGATATACAACATAAGCAAATAATCAGTTGAATTACCTATGTTCAGTTGCTGGAAAAGAGAGAAAGTTTTCATATTTAATTGTTCAAAAATGAATCAAAGTAGTCAGTAGTTTCATTCGATTGATTGATTGATTGATTGACTGATTTTTAAATGTTTGTTTATTTTTGAGAGACAGAGGGAGACACAGAATCTGAATCAGGCTCCAGCCTCTGAGCTGTCAGCACAGAGCCCTACACGAGGCTCGAACCCACAAACCGTGAGATCATGACCTGAGCCGAAGTTTGATGCTTAAACCGATTGAGCCACCCAGGTGCCCCACTTTCATTCTCTTCAAATGACAAAACCATATGATAATAAAACTATTAAAGTAAACCCTGGGGGAAAAAATTCTCAACTATACTGTGATTTTAATTACTTTTCACTATTGGATAAGTTGTTTTCAATGCAACAGTCAACTTCAAATTTGTCTGAATATTTAAGACAAAATAACACTGTAGTAGTTACTGTGAGTTTAAATTAAGATATAAAAATACAGTAACACTTGGTTTATTAACATTGTTGGAATATATTTAACAAAGGAAAGCTTTCCAAAAAGAGAAGTTTCTTGCTTTGTACACTGACTCTTTTTATTCTAGTCATTTTTTGAATTTTCTAAAAGGTAAAAATTCTCCACATTTTTTAAAGTTCTGTTTATTTATTTATTTATTTATTTATTTAGAGAGTGCATTCGCAAGCAGGTGAGGGGCAGAGAGAGAGAGGGAGAAAAAAAATCCCAAGCAGGCTCCATGCTGTCCCTGCAGAGCCTGAGGTGGGGCTCAAACTCAAACTCACACACTGTGAGATCATGACCTGAGCCAAAACATGAGTCAGACACTTAACCAACTAGCCACCCAGGGACCCCAAAAATTCTCTACATTTTATTATTTGCTATGATTTAAACGTTTCTATTTAGGATCTTCATTCAGAACATTATAGGTTATATATTGTTTCTATACACATGGCTACAGAAGTTCATTTCTGCCACCAACAATTTTGTTCTAAATGATTACCAATGGGTATGTTTTTATGTTAGTTGTTTCTGTAAGTTTTCTTCACACCTGGTTGTTATATCACTCAAAAACATTCAACAAATATTTGTTATGCCCCCACAACTTGCCGGGAATATTCTAGAACCACAGATGTAGCAGTGAACAAAACAGACAAAATTCCTGTCCTCATAAAGTTTAGATCCAATCATTTCATAGCATCGTCAGGGTTTCTGTTTCTGCTGATTTCCCTCCTCTCCAACTGCAGTATTTGCTATCCATTGCAAATTCATAAGATTTCTTTTAAATGTGATAAGAAATTAAGGTCATTTATTTCATTAGATGCATATCACCTTAATCTGATGCACAAGAAATTCTAAATCTATGGCCTCTGAACAGCAAATAATTATGTATATTTCTTTAGAGCTAAATGCTTTCTCCACTAATTTCTGGCAGTGCCACTGTTTTTAAATATAAAAAGGAATTAGAACTCTGTAAGGAGGCTGGTATTAAATCTCAGCAAGTAGATAGAAAAATATGAAGCAACTCAATTTCCTGGTCAAGTAAAATACTTTTCTGAAATTTACACCTGCAAGCCTTCCCACATTCTGTTTACTCATCTGCAGGGTTCTCCCAACAACTTTCCCCAAACATTTTCTACTGGTTCTTTAAGATACAGCACAGATATTACTTTCTCTGGGATGCCTTCTCTACTTTCACCAGGCAAATGCACTGCTCCCTCTTCTGGCCTCCTGTGGACATTGGTATGTACATCTACTGTGATACACATCACAACGTTTGAATTATTTAGTTGGATATCTGGTTACACTTGTGACTATGAACTCCAAAAGAATGGGGTGATGTGATCCCTGCTTCTACTCTCTGGACATTTACAGCTTAAGACATGGAATGGGTTTCCAAAACTTTGTTAGAGCAGTGTAGTGTAGTGGTGAGGAATATGAGCTCTTAAGACCAGGCTCTTGTCCTGACTCCACCACTCTGTCCAAAGTAAGTGCTGCCTGCAGTAGGACCTTAATACTCCCCTACCCCAGTCTTAGTGTTTATAAAGCTTAGTGAATGACTCCTATCTCTTAGAGTTATTATATAATAAAAGAAATAACTTATCTAAAATATCTAATAGAGTGTTTTGGAAAGCTTCATTAACATTAATAGTATTATCCTTAATTTTGACTAAACTTACCATATTTGGTATGTAGTTGGTAAGACAACAATATTTACTGAACCACCATTGTAGATGGAGAAATAAATTCCATTGAGAAAAACTTAAAACACCAAATTCCTGTCCAAGATGAGTTCATAAACCTATAATTAACTATATGTAATTGTTGTAAATGCTGTGTACATATCTCTTGGTAGTTATACAGACATGTTAACTTAGGTAACATTGTATAGAATCTTACAAAATTTTATTAACAATCTATATTATGTGCAAACATTTTTTGGAATGGGTTTAAATTAGACAGATGTGTTTTGACAGGCAGAATTAGAAAAAATCATTGTCTCCCAAATTTTACCACTTAGTAGATGAAATTTATATTTACTCTTAGGTGAAGATAGTAAAATAAATAGAAAAATTCCTCACATTAAGATCATATATATTTGCTAGAATAAAGGGAATAGCTAAGGACATTACCCCCTAGATAAAATAAAAGCACAAAGGATTAATGTAAACATGATTGTATTTGAATTATCAGAAAACAAATACACCTCTGAACTTCATTTTGCTTATGAATGACCTAATGAAAAGATAAGTTTTTTAGTATAGGGTAAACATGTCAGTTAGGGGAACAAATTTTAAAACCAAATTTTGGTTATGGGGCTAACGCTTAAATATTTGGTACTGAAATTTTAATATTCTTGTGCCAAACCTTTCTTATATATATTGTGAAACTGTGCAGTGGTGCTGAGAGCTCTTCCTTTTAAAATAATAAAATATGAAAGCTTTTAATTTATTGTTGAATTCAGTGTGCCAGCTAAATTTATCATAAACTCTTGAAAAAATGAAATAATGGTTTGCAGTTTCACTTTCCCAGATGATTAAGCAGGTTTATGGCAAGAACCAGAAGCTGATCTCCCATCAGTCCTGATCAGGCTAAATCAGCCAGGGATGAGCAAAGGCTGCCTGGAGCTCAGCTTTTAAAACAATGTGACAATGTAATAATTCCTTCCATCACAATGTTTCCTATCAAGAAAAAAAAAAAAAGATGATTCCCAAATAATAATTGATCCCAGCATCCTGAGGCATAAACCAGCCAAAACTTGTCTGATCTTTTTAATACAAAAATCACTATATATCAAGAATTCAAGTCCAGGTGTCTAGGGCTTTAAAATAATGTGCAAAACATACTGAAGCCTCTGTGTTATGGTCTCATCTTTTGATTGGCTGGCCGAAGATTTGGAAATCCTTGGTCATGTTTATCTATTTCTGGTATCCCACTAGGAGTTCAATAATCTAGACCTCTCTGCAACTTGCCAGCCAATCAGTACTCAAGGAGAGTCATGCATTTGATGAAATGGGTGTGGAGAAAATCCCAGCCCCACAATCACCCCCTAAAATCTGGGGAGAGTACATACTTTTCAACACTTTCCATTTTCCCTCAACAGAGAGTTTGGGCAAAAGCAACAGTGATGAAGAGTAAGACAAGTAATGTCCTCAGTGGGGCCTGTACACCCAGGGAAAGTTATGGGACTCCCACAGACAGACAGTGATGGCAATTTTACTGCTCACTTACAGGAAAGCTTGAAGGATAATGAAGACAAAAAACATATATCATGAGCATGAGCAGCAAAGAAAGGATGAAAGAGCAACTATGTTATTTTTCCCAGATAAAAAAAAAAAAATTCTGCCATTTATAATTTAAAATTTTGGTATTATTCAATTGCACTGGAAGAATTTGTATTTATTTTTATTTTTTATCTTTTAAGTTTTTTATTTAAATTCTGGTTAGTTAACACATAGCATAATATTCGTTTCAGTAGTAGAATTTAGTGATTCATCACATACAACACCCACTGCTCATCACAACCAACACCCTCCTTAATGCTCATCACTCATTTAGCCCATCCCCCCAACCACCTCCCCTCCAGCAACCCTCAGTTTGTTCTCTATAGTTGGTAGTATCTTATGATTTACCATCCTCTCTGTTTTCTATCTTATTTCATTTTTCCTTCCCTTTCCCTATATTCATCTTTTTTGTTTTTTAAATTCCATATATGTGTGAAATCATATGGTATTTGTCTTTTTCTGACTTGTTTTGCTTAGCATACTACACTCTAGTTCCATCCACATCATTGCAAATGGCAAGATTTCATTCTTTTTGATGGCTGAACATATACATATACATATATATACATATACAGCACATTTTCTTTATCTATTCATCATTCAATGGACATTTGGGCTCTTTCCATAATTTGGCTATTTGATAATGCTGCTATAAACATTGGTGTGCATGTGCCCCATTCAAATCAGTATTTTTGTATCCTTTGGATAAATACTTAGTAGTGCAATTGCTAGATTATAAGGTAGTTATATTTTTAACTTTTTGAATAACCTCCACACTGTTTTTCACAGTGGCTGCATCAGTTTGCATTCCCACCAACAGTGTGAGAGGGTTCCCTTTTGCACTAGAAGAAACTTTAAAAGCTAAACACAGATAAAAGTATAGAGTGTGAAGTCAAGGAGAAAATTATCTAAGAGTTCTAATGCCCTTAAAGCGTCATCATTTCCCCATGAACAATAGAACTATTACAGCATATAAACCCCACTTGAATCCCTTATTTCTTTGTTTTTTTTTTCAATAACATTCCAGCAGCTGAAAAACTACCTTCACTTTCTACACTGTACCAGAGTATATAGTAACCATCACAAATTATCTTAAACTGACAATAAATTCTAAGCACTAATATAAAGCATGGCTTCAAATACTAATTTTCGTTCAAAATGTACATCATATGTTCTTTACGGATCAAGAATGTCTCTTTCCCATGTTGCAATCTGTATTTTAAATAGAACATTTTTTTAAAGTTTTTTCTATTGCTATAATATTCCTGATAAAAGAGACTGGATGGTTTTATTCATGGGACTTAGAATATTATAATAAACTGATCAAGAGAAAATGTTTTTGAAAACACACATAATAAAACACAGGGGCACATATATAAAGTAAGGCATCTGAATTACATTAAAAGACAAATATGGAAACTCAATAGTCTAGAAGCTATAATTTTAAAAGAAAGCATGAATGACTGGAAAACTCAAGAAGGTGCAGACAAGAGCTTTGATTGTTTGGACATTTTCTGTAAACTTTCTAAAATGTTCTTAGATAGCATCACCACAAAATTTTCTTTAAATATCATTATAAATCTTATCCCTACAATTGTTCAGAAAAAAATATGAAAGCATAGAATTCTAACTTTAAAAATAATTCAGTATGTGTGCATTCATACTGATCCATATACTATAGTAATAAAATCAGACCGACAAATATTAATAGAGTTTCTTGCCTGTATGTGCAAGAAACAATACAAGTCCTCAGCTTCTGTGGGGATCTATCTGGTATGCCCCATAGTCTAATGGCCCAATGGAACCATCCCAGGCATTCAGTCTGGCACTATAGTCAAATCTGATATCAAGGCTTATCAGTGAAACGATTTGCATCACAATGAGAAAATATTTTACATTTATGCTGAATTCAGTACATTATACTTTTCCTAAAGCAGCATTCAAGGCATATTATTAAGCCAAACTTGAACATAAATACTTACTAGATTCATATTTCACACTATTCCAATGTAGGTTCATATTGCAATAATAATACTTGTTGTTCATTTATTTCCTTCAAGGAGTGTGAAAATCCAACTGAATTGATGAAGTAAACATCAATTTGAGTTTAGAGGCTGGGGAAATTATGTGCCCCAGTTACTTTGGGGCTAAGGCAATGAATAGGAAACATGGGCATTTCTTAGAAGATCAGCATCATAGAACTATAATTTTAGATAAATATTGTTCAGCTAAATGTCTCACTTCTGGGATATAGTTGAAAGCCATTTCAAATGCCTCCTTTTTAAAAATTTTTTAACGTTTTTATTTATTATTGAGAGAGCGTGAGCAGGGAAGGGGCAGAGAGAGAGGGATACATGGAAACCAAAGCAGGTTCCAGGCTCTGAGCTGTCAGCACAGAGCCCTATATGGGGCTCAAACTCACAAACCGCGAGATCATAACCTGAGCTGAAGTCGGATGCTTAATCAACTGAGTCACCCAGCCTCCCCTCAAATGCCTGCTTCTTACCAGATACTCCTTTTCCTGCTAAAAGAGTGCATATGTAAGACAAGTCACCATCAGATATTGATAGCTTTCATTAGAAACTTAAACAATTTCCAGGTAATAAGGTATTAAATGGCTTAAATAGAACAGATAAAGTCCGTGGAATCTTTCAAGTTTAGGGATCCTGGTTTGCTGCTTATAGCTTCCATTTTGCTTCCTTGCTTTTGCTCTTATTTTAATTTGATCTATCATTATTAGTAATAATACCCAATGTATAATATTTCACAATATTCTTTGAAACAGTGCTGTACCAGAAGAACAAGGACATAAATTTAGAAAGTTCAAATGTATTAATTTTATAAATGTATAAATTATTGTGAGCTGAGCTCTGTCTTTGCATCATTCCAGTTAAATAAATACTAACACTGGAGAGAGCATGAGAGAAATCTATTTAACTTCACATATTCTAATGTTGCTTATCTTTTACTTTTCTTATTTTATTCTTCCTGGTGATTCTAGTGAATGTATACAAGAATAGTAAGTAGTCTTAATCAGAAATATCAAAAACATAAATTAAAGATTACAACTTAGGAATTTATAAGTTTAAACCAGGATGTTTTTTCTTATATAATGTAGAGTTGACCCTGAACAACATGGGTTTGAACTGTGCAGTCTGCTTGCATGTGGGCGTTTTTTTCCCCTGAAATACAGTAGAGTACTGTAAATGTTTTTTTCTCTTCATTATGATTTTCTTAATACTTTCTTTTCTCTAGTTTACCTTACTGTGAGAATACAGCATATAATACACATAACATACAAAATATGTGTTAATCAAATGTTTAATGCATAAGGCTTCTAGTCATGCAGGAAATTATTAAGTTATTCCTACCAGAGTCTCAGTACATTATTAATCTATCAACCCTAAAAAACATAATTTCTGAAGTTGATGTACACCATGAAAGAAAACTTTAAAAATTAGACAATAAAATACCTTTATGTTTTACCTTGTATTTCACAACAGCATACAAATATAAAATATATAAACTAAATTTGTGATATGTCACAAACATATAGTATCATTAATGTTCCATATACTCTCTTAAATACTAAAATAATAACAATAAAAACATCACAATATATAATAATTATCAAGGCTTATTATCTGCTAGGTACTATACAAAGCTATGTATGTAGATTATGTCAAACAATTTCCATTACAACCCTTCAAGTTAAACTCTTAATATTCTCTTTATAAATGAAGAAACTGTGGCATAGAGAAGACAAGCAATTTGTTGGAGATAATAAATTACAAGGGTTAGAATCAAATTAAAGCTGAATTTTATTTTAAGGCATTTTTTAGCCTATTCATCACTACTTTAGGGAAAAAATAAAAGGATGAATATCCTTACAATTCACTTATGAAGAAGAACTTAAAAAGAAACATAGTAAGATGTGGTAAATTCTGCTAGAGAAGTTTACAGAAGTTGCCACTGAATACCTGGCCAGGTAGGTCACAAGAAGTTGCAAAGTTAAGAAAGACTTCACAGAGAATCCAATTCTGAAAACTTTCAAAAGATAAATCATGTGTACCAAAGAAACACCAAGGAGAAATGGAAAGTAGACTCCGTGATGTGAAAATATAGTAAGTCAAGAAACACTATTTATCATAAATAGATATTTCATGTTATAAAATGTTAGTACAAGTTCAAGCAGATGTGTCATAATACTCAAGTAATCACTTATTTAAAAAGTTTATACCAAGAAATTTGCAACAATATAGTTTATCTAATGTATCTAGAACTCACTTTCTGAAAACCAAACCCTGAAATATAACACAACTATATGGTCCCCTTATACATGTTTTCTAGTTTTAATCTCATAACAACTCTTTGAAGTATATATTATTATTATCCTATTTTATAGATAACAAAACTAAAAATCTGAAAATGTGTCATTTTCCCAAGACCACAGAGTTTATAGTTTGACTGTCACCAAGCCCATGCTATTCACCACGTTGTTATGCAGCAAAAAAAAAAAAAAAGAAAGAAAGAAAGAAAGAAAGAAAGAAAGAAAGAAAAAAGAAAAGACAAAAAAGAAAAAAAGAAAAGAAAAAAGTGTGTTTATGTGAATACAAAGTCTGTGTTAGTCCTCCAACACAGAGATGGAGTTCTCACTCCATCTGAGTTCAAATGTTCAGCAAACTACAGTCCAAGGTCAAATCCAGCCAGTCACCAATTTTTGTAAAGAAAGGGTTGTTGTTGTTGGTGGTGGTGGTGGTGGTGGTGGGGTGTGTGTGTGTGTGTTTTGGAACATAGCTATTCTCATTCTTTCACATATGCATGGCTGCCTTCACAGGACAACAGCAATTAAGTAGTTGCAACAGACACCCTCTGTCCTGCAAAACCTAAAATACTATACGACTCTTTACAGAAAATATTAGCTGACCTCTAAATTACTTGACTGCCAAATATAGGGAAGTGGTGATATAAAACTGTTTTGACAGGTGGAGTGTCTTTGCCATATATTAGCTTGCAGATAGGAAGCATGTCAAGAAGAACAGGACTTATGCATAAAGCAAGGGAATTAGGAAGGATGGAAATTAAGGCAAAGGTAAACAATTCATTCACAGAGCACTCAGAAGAGCACCTTGATCAGGCCAAGAGGCCTGATGACTTTCAATCTACTGAATGAAATAGACACCCTGATGTGATTTTTTTTTTACCAGCTTGGGTATGCATGAAATCCTTCTGTTAGCAGCCTGTAGTTGTTGCTCTGCAAAGGTATTCATACTTTTTATGTAAACTGAAATTGTACAGGGTATCAGGAAAGAAAAGGTCCCTATGTTACTAGAAAGCTAATTATTTTTTTTTATTATTCTTTACTTTCTTAATGTTTATTTCTTTTTGAGGGAGTAGAGAGAACATGCGTGGAGGTGGGACAGAGAGACTGGGAGACAGAAGATCCGAAGCGGGCTTGGTGGGCGCAGAGAGAGCCCCATGCGGGGCTTGGACCCACAAACCATGAGATCATGACGTGAGCGAAGTGGGCCGCTTAACCGACTGGGCCACCCAGGGGCCGCTATTTTCCAATTTTAAATAATAAGTGTTCTTGTCTGAAAATTTTTCAGGTAGGTTTAGAATTAAGTCACTCTCCATTATTAATTCGATCACATGATTTTGATCATTAGCTCTAATGACTGACTTGCACAGCAGTCAGCCCCTAGAAGTAACTCTAAAAGTGAAAGTCCAATGGAATATTTATTTGCCCTAATAAGGTATATGCATTCAATGGAATTTAAACATTTCCAGCTTTAAAGGGGACTTGAGCTTAGATAATATGATTGTGTGTATGCGGATACACATCCTCCCCACACATATACACACCATCATACATACCAAGAAGCTTTCTGAAATTTTTAGCATCCTACATTATTGGCACATATCCGATGAATTTTAAAAAGCAGCAAAATTCCCAGTTGATGCTACAGTTTCCCAAATCACATCCAAGCTGTTCCCTCAGCCACTAGTTCTTAAAACATGAAAGAAGAGGGCACTTTTAATTTGAAAAATGGGCTATAAAGTTCATATGGGAGGGAGAGAGAATTTGCCAAAGTGATTAAGTCCATGTGTGAAGGACTAAGCAAAACCTTCAGGCATTCCGTCGCACGTTATTTTCACTTTTTTTTTTTTTATTTACACAACCATGTGGGTGGCCACATGTCTATTTGTTTTCCTTGTTTTTCAACAAGTGAAACTAGAGGTTGAGAAGGGGAGGTTAGAGGGGCATGTTTTTTAACTCATAGAAGTCATGGTTTTATTATTTTCAGATTGAGCCAATGTGCAATTGAACAAAGTTCTCTCATTAGCTGAGCCCAAAAACATATGGTAATTGTGCCTATGAGGTTACTTATGTGCAGCTTATATATTTCAGACATTTCTACCTTTCATTTTACTTATACAATATTACACTTACACAGCTTACATTCTAAACCAACCAGAATAAGAATACCAATCTTTACATGAGAATTTCAGAGAGAAAAAACAGAATCTTTATCATGTTGATGATAAAAACTGTTGCTTCTAAAAGAGCATTCATATAACTTTCTTAATTTACATTATTCAAGATAAAGTAAATATTAAGTTGGCTTTTTGAATGGTCTTGCATGTTAAGTGTGGTTAACAATAAACAATGTGTAGAAGAAATTTTTGAGAATTTTGAGAATCCTTCTGTAATATACCTTGTTAAGCTCCTATGATGCACTTAGTAGAAAAACCTGGCCTGAGAATTTAGCAATTGGAACAAAATGTATGATAGGTTATTAACAAACTAGTATTCAGTATCAGTGTGTTTCTTATTTTAAACATCATATTTCGGTATAAGTTTTACATGACTTCAATAATTCATTCTGGCAAGAAACTCCAACCAAAAATTTCTACTATTTTACTCAGCTCAATTTCACTTTTACAAATCTATATGAAGAAGAATAAAGTGGTGTAAACCATCAG
This sequence comes from Panthera uncia, assembly GCF_023721935.1. NCBI lineage: Eukaryota > Metazoa > Chordata > Mammalia > Carnivora > Felidae > Panthera > Panthera uncia. The sequence continues at coordinate 105,014,323 of NC_064811.1, forward strand.
AAGATAAAAGCCTTACATCTCACAATGTAAAAATAGTGGCATGTGATCTATCTCAATGCAATTTTCCCTTTTGCAGATACGTGGTTTTATTTTGTCCTAATGTGTTTATCATAACTTCTCTGTTCATGGAACAGCATCATGATCAGTCCTGCCAAAAGCCTTCCTTTGTTTTATATTACTTTTCTCCTTCATTTATCCTCACAAATTTCACATCTCTCTCCCATATATACCTTTTAATATGCTTCATCAATTTTCTTGCATATTCAGCTACCCTCACAAAAGATAGATTTCCTGTGTATATGCTATGCATTTTAATATACAGGAATGATACTTTGATATAATTATACTGCCTTTTAATTTTTTATTGTTTATTTGAGGTGGGGGAGGGGCAGAGAGACAGAGAGGGAGACACAGAATCTGAAGGAGGCTCCAGGCTCTGAGCTGTTAACACAGAGCCTGATGCGGGGCTCGAACTCACAAACCATGAGATCATGACCTGAGCCGAAGTCCGATGCTCAGCCAACTGAGCCACCCAGGGGCCACTAATTACACCGGTTTTTAAATTCTTACTCAAAAACCAATGTTGAGCACCAAGTCATGTTTCCTGAGGATACTTATATTTCAATTGTTTTTAATGGTTCAAAACATTTTGTGTATATGCCCACTATATTTAATCTATGTGCTCCCATAATGATAAACACCTGGATTATCACTACATACTCACTACCATACACACAGAAAACTGCATTGACATCCTTCATGATTTTGACTTTATGGACCTGTGCAGATAATTCTCTGGCATATATGCTTAGGATTTCCATAGAAATGTATAATTTCATTGTTCTCTCAATTGCTCTACAGAATGACTATACTGCTTTACTCCTATAAGCAGATCATGAGGCTTGTTGCTTCCACACATCTATACATTCACTTGGTGTTATTTGACATGTTCATAGTTTCCAATCTGATAGATTTAAACTGTCAAACAAAACCTTCTTTTTCCTCCCTCTGGTTACTAGTGAGATTGAAAATCACCCATTTTTTGGTGACTATTAGCCAATTTATGTATTCTTTCTTGTCAATTATCTATTCACATACTTTGTCTATTTTTATTCAAGGTTTCTCACCTTTTTGTTATCGTAGATTTGCAGAAGTTCCCTTGTGCTTTCTAGATTTTAGACCTATATTAATTTTAAATATTCTCTAAATCCATCATTCATGTCTTTCAACATAGTTACATCCATAAATTTTAATTCAGAGTTGGAATTTTCTCTCTTAAGAAGTCTTTATCCACCTCAAGGTACAATATTTTGTCTGTATGTGTGTGTGTGTATACACACATATGTATTTCACTGTATTACTTTTCATATTTAAGCCTTAGTTATTTGGATTCTATCTTTATAAACACTCTGATGTATAGATTCAATTTTTTTTTTTATTTTGTATTCTTTATTTAGTAGGCTGGTTTCCCAAGACAATCACACAGGTCATCTTTGCTCAACTTTGCTTAATGATTTATGATGCTATCTTTGCCACAGATCAGTTTCTCCTATACCTATGACTCTGCATATCAACTCTGTAATTTTTTCCTTTAGTCTATTTAAATGTTACTATTTTTATACATATACTTTTTTTATTTATCCATTTTGAGAGTGAGAGAGAGAGAGAAGAGGGAGGGAGAGATGAAGAGGAGAATACCAAGCAGGCTCTGCGCTGTCAGCATGGAGCCTGATGCCACACTTGAACCCATGAACTGTGAGATCATGACCTGAAGCAAAACGAAGAGTCAGAGAGATGCTTAACCAATTGAGCCACCCAGGTGCCCCTTACTTATACACATACTTTTATTTTTCATTTGAAGTTTGAGAATAGAAACCCTATTGATAAAATAACAAAAACTCTCCTGATCTTTAACACTATGATTATTTTGAAATGTTTTGGTTAATTATCAAACATGTGGTAAGTTTTGGTAACTACTTATTTATAGCTTAATTCTACTGTGGTAGAGAACATACTCTGTATGATATCATTCTTTTGAAATATGTTGACACATCTATTGTTCCCTGGCTGAAGGTTAATTTTTACAAATGTTTCATGTACACTTTTATATACTACAAAGCTAAAGTAATCACAACAGTATGTAATTGGCACAGATCAATAAAACACAGATCAAATGGACAAATGGATCAAATGCACAAAATAGACACAGATCAATGGAATGGGATAGAGATCCCAGAAACAAACCCATGCTCATATTATCAATTAATCTACAACAAATGAGGCAAGAATATACAACAGGGAAAAGACAGTCTCTTCAGTAAATGGCGCTGGAAAAACTTCATAGCTGAATGAAAAAGAATGAAACTGGATGACTTTCTTACACCATATACAAAAATAAACTCAAAATAGGTTAAAAACCTAAATGTAAGACCTGAAACCATAAAACTCCAAAAAGAAAACATAGGCAGTAAACTCTCAGACATCAGTCTTAGCAATATCTTCTTTCGGGGATCTGTCTTCTCAGGCAAAAGCAACAAAAACAAAAATAAGCAATTGAAACCCATCAACTAAAAAGCTTTTGCACAACAAAGGAAATCATCAACAAAACCAAAAGACAACCTACTAAATGGGAGTAGGTATTTGCAAATGATATATTCAATAAGGGGTTAATATCCAAAATACAGAAAGAACTCCTCCAACTCAAGACCAAAAAAACAAATAATACAATTTAAATATGGGCAGAGAACATGGTAGACTTTTTTCCAAAAAAAGACATATAGATAGCCAATAGACACATGAAAAGTTGTTCAACATTGATAATCATCAGAGAAATGCAGATCAAAACCACAATGAGATACACCAGTCAGAATTGCTAGTATCAAAAAGACAAGAAATAACAAGTGTCAGTGAGGATGTGGAGAAAAGGCAACCCTCATGTGCTGCTGCTGGGAATGTAAATTGGTGCAGCAATAAGGGAAAACTGTATGGAGCTTCTTCCAAAAATTAAAACAATAAAAACCCATAAAATCCACCAATTCCACTTCTGGGTATTTATCCAGAAAACAAAAAAATGTGAAAAAATATATGCATCCCTATGCTTATTTGTAGCAATATTTATAGTAGCCAAGATACAGAAGCAACCATGTCCAATGGTAGATGAATGAATAAAGAAGATGTAGTGTGTGTGTGTGTGTGTGTGTGTGTATATATATATATATATATATATGAATATTATCCATAAAAAAGATTAAACTCTTGTCCTTTGTGACAACATGGATGGACCTAGTGGGTATTATACCAAGCGAAGTAAGTCAGAGAAAAAAAAAAAGATAACTTCTATATGATTTCACTCCTATGTATGATCTAAAAAAACAAAACAAATGAACCAACAAAACAGAAATAGACTCATAGATTCAGGAAACCAACAGGTGGTTGCCAGAGGGAAGTGGGGATGGGGAGACGGGTGAAATAAGGGAAAGAGATTAAGAGGTACAAGCTCCCAATGATAAAATAAATAAGTCATGGGATATAAAATACAGCATAGGAAATAGTCAATAATATTGTAATAAATTTGTATGGCTACAGATGGTACCTATGCTTATCATGGTGAGCATGTCATAATGTATATAAATGTTGAATCACTATGCTGTACACCTGAAAATGTAATTATTGTATGTCAACTCTACTTCAATTAAAAATATATTAAAATTGGGGCGCCTGGGTGGCTCAGTCGGTTAAGCATCTGAATTCAGCTCAGGTCATGATCGCGTGGTCTGTGAGTTTGAGCCCCACATTGGGCTCTGTGATGACAGCTCAGAGCCTGGAGCCTACTTCAGATTCTGTGTCTCCCTCTCTCTCTGCCCCTCCCCTGCTCACACAAACACTCTCCCTCTCTCTCTCTCAAAAATAAAACATTAAAATAAATAAATTAAAATTTTAAAATATAAAAAGGTGTCTATCTGCTATTTGTCTCTCTGCTTGCTCAATCTTCTATATGATTTTTTTGCTTATTTTATCAGTTTCCAATTATTAAAATTTCTCACTAAATGTGTGACATTGTCTTTTTTAATTTCAAATCCCCTTATTTTTGCATATTTTAAGAATAAGCTATTACATACATATGCATTTTGAATTCATACATCTTCTTGGTAAATTAGTCTTTAATTGTTATGAAATACTCATCTTTACTGCTAAACATTGATTTTGGTCTTCCATTTTACCATTTGCTTTCTGTTTGTAATTGCTATCTTATGTTTGCTTGTCTCTCATTTCATAGTTTATTTTGAATTGGATGTTTATTTTTGATTCAGTTATTCTATTATTAATCTCATATTTCCTTTATAGTTATCCTAGAGATTATAACATGCACCCAGGCATGCATTTATAGATGAATATCCATGACTACATAAATTAGCCCCTTATTTCCTCCAGAAAAATGCAAGGATTTTAAAATGTTAATTTAACTCTATTACTATCTTCCTCCTTCTTACTTTTGTACCTTTGTCATAATGTACTTTACCTTTGAAAATATTTTAAATTCATAAGTCTTTAATGTTTCTAGAGAAGTCAAAATTCATTTAAATTTATCCATATATTTGCCTTTACTATTTGTTATCATTACTTCTTGATATTTGAGATTCTATCTAGAATTATTTTCTTTCTATTTGAAGGAACACATTCTATTATCTTCTTTGCTTTAGGTCTAATAATGATGAATCCTTACATTTTCTGTTTATTTAAAAATATCTTTAGAGAGGACTGAAAGAGAATGAATCCCACTCTAAAAATCCAGATCAGCTATAAAATAAGGTTTTTTGACCTCGTGAGAGAGGTAATCACACAGAAGCAAAAAGCATGAATTCCACAGAGGTCAGGTCCCTTTGAGAAAAGACAGAAAGCACAGATTAGCTCTTCTGTGGCAAAGCATAGAAGAGCTATAGTCGCCATACAACTGAGTAAGGAAAAATAAGTTGAAATTGTAATTTATTTCTAGAGTCTAGGTGTAGGACAACATATAGAACCCCAGGGTACCCCAGACATGGACTGAGGTCACACACACTCACAGCTTTCCATGGATCTCTACCATGTATGCATATGAAAATGGGAGAAAGTCTTGCTCAGTGGTCAAGCATGCAGTTACAGCATGATCACTGCCGTGAGAGAGGCAAAAGACATCACTGCTTACGCTCATTGCTCATAGGGAGCACAAGACCCAAATTGTTGGGGGGAAAAGCAGGAATCCCTGCTGTTCCCACAGCTTAGGTAAGAACTCATTGCTGGGGGGACAGTAGAGCAAAAATGTCTATTTCACATTCATTTTTGAAGGATGTATCTCAATGACCAAGTTGACAATTATTATTTCTTTAATTGTTTTTAAAATATAATTTTGTGATTTTTCTGGCTTCTACTATTTCTGTCAGTCTTATTTTTGCTCCTTTGATAGTAGTTTCTCTTATAAATTTTATTAATTTTTAATGTTTATTTATTTTTGAGACAGAGAGAGAGCATGAGCAGGGGAGGGGCAAAGAGAGAGGGAGACACAGAATCTGAAGCAGGCTCCAGGTTCCCAGCTGTCAGCACAGAGCCCGACATGGGGCTTGAATCCATGAACCAAGGCTCCAACCCACCATGAGATCATGACCTGAGCCAAAGTCAGATGCTTGACCGAGTGAGCCACCCAGGTGCCTCTCTCATAAATTTTTAAAGTTGTATTGCTATCTTTGGTGTTCAAAAGGTTTACTACATTTTTAATCATTCTATTTTCTCCTATTTCTTAAAAAATGATTTTTAAAGCTAAGTTTTCCATTAAGTACAGCTTTAAATGTAGTTCACAAGTTTTTATATATAGTATTTTTATTGACATTCCATTCAAAGTATATCAAAATATTATTTGTGGTACTCATTGTTTGTTTGTTTCCTAATCAGAGAGAATATTTTAGCTATTCTCTATTGTTTCATTGTTATTGTGATAAAATCAGATTTCATAATGCAAATACAATGTCAACACATCATAATGTAAATATCCACACATCATAAATTTTTCTTTTGCATACACATACTTTCAATTTGCAGAAATTAAGTAAAGTCTAGTTCTAGTCATTTATTCTTTCAGTCACTGACATCACAGATTCATTAACAGAAATATTAAAATAAAAAATTGCTAAATTAACAGATTGATTGATTTTGGCTGGTTTCCTTTCACTCTTTTATGTATAAATAATCCTGAAGAAGGATGAAGGTTTTGTTTTGTTTTGTTTTTTAAAGTAGTCTTCATGTCGAGGGCAGAGCAATTGTGATCTCACAACTGTGAGATCAAGACCTGAACTGAGATAAAGAATTGGATGCTTAACCAACTGAGTCACCCAGGCACCCTGAAGGATGAAGTCTTATTACTGGTATCCCAGTCTTCAGTCTCATTCAGTTCTTCCCACCACAGCCAGTGTTATAATTATAACATATAAATTAGTTCAAGTTATTTACATGCTCAAAACCCTTCAATATCATTCCATCGAACACAACCTAGAATCCAGATTTCTACAAGGCCCTATTATCTTCTTGCCTGGCCATTCTTCACTCACTTGTCACATATCCTCATTGCACAGGTCAAGATCATTTCAAATAAATTTCAGTGATTTTACTATTTGTTGTTCTCTCTAGACAACTCTGTAAGACTTGCTGTGGGAAGGTCTTGAGATCTTCCAAGGCTGGCCTCTTCTTACTACTCAGGTTTCAGCTAAGCTGTCACCATCTCACAGTATCCTATTGTGCTCATTCATTCTAAAATATATATCCGTACCACTCACTACTCATTTATCAACTTTTAATTTTGTAGGTAGCATTTTTGGAAATGCTTTGGAAATACTTTGTAAAATATTATATTTTCCACCTCAACAATATAATATACCAAAGAATAAGCGTCATTTCTGTCTCATTCCATAACATATATACTTAATCCATCACAGAAAATTGTGCTTGATATATAATAAATGCTCAGCTAATATTTAACACTTGTGAATACACACAAATTTATTTTCTGCTATGTATTGAATATATTCTGTCTATATTAGACAGAACATAATCAAGGAATTATTATAGGCATTTCTTGAAAGTCCATATGTTTCTAGTTATTTTTGTCCTGTCACTTTTCCCAATTACCATCTGGAAATACTCTCTCATAGAATTCTTCCCCAGGATAATAAAAATGCCTGTGATTCTTCAATGCCTACATGATAAACTCTGAATCCCATTTCTACATTAACATTCTTCATAGCACTGATTGGATGTTTTATATTATGAAGGAATTACTATTATTTTTAGGTGTGATAATATGTTATGGTTTTTAAAAAGGATGAAAGCTAGTTATCTCTTAGAGAAACATACTGAATTATTTATATATAAAGTTATATGATGGCTCATATTTGCCTCAAAATAATCCAGGGATTATAGGTGGGGGAACAAGATGGGCCCTATGCTGATAATTAATCTCTTCACCCTACTTTTGTAAATGTCTAAAATTTTTAATAATGAAAAAAAAAAAGTCTTCAAAGCCTAACCCATTTAACCGAACCAACTTTATTTTTGAATATTAATATGTGCTTTACTCCAGCATGTTAGCCTTCTCTGTGTTTTCTGAAGATACACATTCATTTCCCTTTCAACTGCAATATGTTATTTCAAGACCTACGTGCAGCATGAACCCTCTATTTTGGCTTAGGTGATGTGCAACCCCACTTTCCTACAGGATGCACTTGCACATCCATTTTGACAGTTAGTTAGCTAGTGTTCTAACACTTATTTAATTCTATTTCTTTAACAAGTCTCTTTTTTGTATGCTTATATACAATTCAATACAAAATAAACTGAATTTGAAACATCCCATATATCATCATCTGCTTATCAGTTGACCCAAATAAAATTTTATGAACACAAATAACTTTAGATGAGAATAAAATGTCTGTTAAATAAACAATATTCAAATTATATTAATTCTAAAGTATTTTAGATATAGAGGGTACATATCTATGGGCCATGGATTTTTGATAGTTTTACTGATGTATCATTGACTTATAAAAATTATGTATTTTTAAGGTGTATTATTGTAAAAACCATGTATATTTAAGGTATACTGTTTGATGTTTTAGTATACGTATCCTTGTGAAACGAGCACCACAGTCAGGTGATTAATGTGTCTATCATCTCCATATCATTACCATGTGACAGTATGTGGGTGTGTGTGTTAAGAAGATTTAAATATAGCCTCTTAGCAAATGTCAAGTATACATAACAATATTGCTAACTATCATCACCATGTTGTACATTAGATCCAAAATTTTTTAATCCCACATAACTGAACTTTTGTTTTTTCCCATCCCCCAGCCTCTGTTAGCCACCATTTTACTTTCTGCTTTTATGAGTTCAACTTTTTTAGATTCCATATTTAAATGATATCATGTAGTATTTGTTTTTCTGTGTCTGGCTTATTCACTTAGTATAATGTCCTCCCTGTTTATCCATGTTGTCACAAATGGCAGGATTTCCTTCTTTTGTAATGCTGAATAATATTCCATTGCATGTATATAGCAACTTTTGCTTCTCATCCATCAAAGGACATTTAGGTTGTTTCCACATCTGGCTATTATGAATAATATGGCAGTTAACATAAAATGCACATATCCCTTTGTAATTTGGTTATCAGCTCCTTTGGTTATATCCAGAATTGGGATTCCTAGATCACATAGTTCTACACTAAATTTTTTTGAGGATGCTCCATCTATTTTCTGTAACAGCAGTACTAATTTACTTTTCAATTAACACTGTACAGGGCTTACCCTTTCTTCACATCCTCACCAACACTTGTTATTTTTTGTCTTTTTGATAATAGCCATTCTAACAGGTTTGAAGTGGTATTTCATTTTGGTTTCATTTGCATTCCCTTAAAGATTAGAAAAGTTGCATGGCTTTTCATGTACCAGCTGGCCACTTGGATTTCTTCTTTGAAAGTGTCTATTTAGGTCTTTAACTCATTTTTCAACTAGGTTATTTGTATTTTTGGGTATTGAGTTGTATGAGTTATTTATATAATTTGGATGGTTTGGAAATATTTTTCCCATTCCACAGGTTACCTTTCCATTCTATTGATTATTTTCTTTGCTGTGGAAAAGATTTTTTGGTTGATGTAATCCCAGTTGTCTATTTTTGCTTTTGTTGCCCATGCACTTGGTGTCATAACCAAAAAATCATTACCAAGATCAATGTCTAGAAGGTTTTGCTCTGTTTCCTTCAGGAGTTTTATAGTTTAAAGTTTTACATGTAAGTCTTTAATATGTTTTAAGTTGTTTTTTTGTGTGTGTATGGTGTAATACAGGGATCCAATTTCATTCTTTTTGCATGTGTATATCCATCTTTTTGAAATATCATTTATTAAACAGACTATCTTTTATGTGTTATTATATGTTATAGATTAGTTGACCATAAATGTGTGGGTTTATTTCTGGGTTCTCTGTTCCATTAGTCTACATGTCTTCTTTTACGCTGTTATCATGTTTTGATTACAATAGCTTTGTAACATAGGCGTACTCTGGAGATACTGCAAATTTGGTTCCAGATTGAGGCAATAAAATGACTCAATAATCTTTTTTGGTTTCCCAATGCACATAAAAATTATGTTTACACAATACTGTAGTCTATTAAGCATGCAACAGCATTATGTCAAAACACAATGTACACACCTTAGTTAAAAATACTTCATTGGCAGAGCGCCTGGGTGGCTAGTTGATTAAGCGTCCAACTCTGGATTTCCACTCAGGGCATGATCTCATGGTTTGTGGGACTGAGCCCTGCATCGGGCTCTGTGCTTAAAGTGTGAACTGCTTGGGATTTGCTCTCTGCCTCTCTCTGCCCCTTCCTAGCTCACACTATCTCTCTCAAAATAAGCTTAAGAAAATACTTTAGTGGCTAAAATCATACTAACCATAATTTTAGCTTTCAGTGAGTCACAATCTTCTTGCAGGTGGAGGGTCTTTTCTCAGTGTTGATGGCTGCTGACTGATAGGGTGGTAGTTGCTAAGGCTGGGGAGGCTGTAACAATTTCATAAAACAACAACAATGAAGTTTGCTGCATCAATTGACTTCCTTTCATGAATGATTTCTCTGTAACATGGACTACCTACCGTTGATACTATTTTACCCACAAACATTTTTTTTTTCAGAATTGGAGTCAACTCTCTCAAACCTTGATGCTGCTTTATCAACTATGTAACATTATAAATTATTTTCTGTCATTTCAACAATTTTCACAGCATCTTCATCAGGAATAGACGCCATCTCAAGAAATTACTTTCTCTGTTCGTCCATAAGAAGCAAGTCCTTATCTGTTACTGTCATCATGAGATTTTAACACTTCAGTCACATCTTCAGGCTCTACTTCTGATTTCTGTTACTATTTCTACCACATCTGCACTTCCACTGATGTCTTAAAATACTCAAAGTCATTTATGAAGGCTGGATCAACTTCTTCCAAACTCTTGGTAAAGTTGATATTTTGACCTCATGATTCACAAATGTTCTTAATGGGATCTAGAATGGTGAGACTTTTCCAGAAGGTTTCCAATTTACTGCCCAGATCCATCAGTAGAATCCTTATCTGTGGGCAACTATAGCCTTACAAATATTTCTTAAATAATAAGACTTGAAAGTCAAAATTACTTTTTGACTCATGGGCTACAGACTGGATGTTGTATTAGGAAGCATGAAAATAACAATCTCATTGTCCATCTTCATCAGAGCTCTTAGGTAACCAGGTACATTGTCAAGGAGCAATAATATTTTGAAAGGATTCTTTTTTTTATGATCATTAGATCTCAACAGTGAGCTCAAAATATTCAGTAAACCATATTGTAAAGAGATACACTGTCATCCAGGCTTTGTTGCTCCCTTATAGAACACAGGCAGAATAGATTTATCATAATTCTTAAGGGCCCTGGGATTTCTAGAATAATGAGCATTGGCTCTAGGTTAAAGTCACCAGCTTCATAAGCCCCTAACAAGAATCAGCCTTTCCTTTGAAGCTTTGAAGCCAGCTATTGACTTCTCTCAAGCTATGAAAGTCCAAGAAGGCATCTTATTCCAATATAAAGCTATGTCATCTACATTGAAAATCTGTTGTTTATTGTAGTCACCTTCATTAATTACCTTAGCTAGATCTTCTGGAGAACTTGCTGCCCCTTCTACATCAGCGCTTCCTGCTTCACCTTGTACATTTCTGTTATGAACACAGTTTCTTTTCTTAAACCTAATAAACCAACCTCTGCTAGCTTCTTCACCTTCCTCGCATCTCTCAACCTTCATAGAACTGAAGAGAGTTAGGGCCTTGTTCTGGATTAGGCTTCAGCCAAATGAAATGTTGTGGCTGGTTTTATCTTCTAATCAGACCACTAGAACTTTTTCTGTATCAGCAAGAAGGCTGTTTTGCTTTCCTAGCAATAGTGTATTCAATGAAGTAGCACTTTTAATTTCCTTCAAGAACTTTTCATTTGCATTCATAACTTGGCTATTTGCTACAATAGGCTCAGTTTTCAGCCTGTCTTGGCTTTTGACCTGCTTTCCTCACTAAGCTTTCATCTTTTCTAGGTTTTGATTTCAAGTTAGAGATGGGCAATTCTTCCTTTCACTTGAATACTTTGTTTCACTTGAGCCCATTATAGGGCTATTAATTGATTTAAGTTCAAATTTGTTTTGTCTTAGGGAGCAAGTAGGCTTGAGGAGAGGGAGAAAGACAGGCAAAAAGCTGGTTGGTGGGGCAGTCAGATACACACATTTAAATTCACTGTCCTATAAGGCATGGCTCATGGAGCCCCCAAATAATTAAAACAGTAACATCAAAGATCACTGATCACCACAATAAATAACAAAGGAAAAGTTTGGAATATTGGGAGAACTACCTAAATGTGAAACAGAGACATGAACTGAATAAATACTGTTGGAAAAAAAGGCACTGATAGACTTACTTGATGCAGGGTTTTCACAAATCTCCAATTTGTAAGAAACACAAATATCTGTGCTGCTTTTAAACTAAAGTGCAATAAAATGAGGTTTGTCTATATAGTATTAAGTCAAGAAGTGTGATGACTCCATATTTGTCATATTTAGGTTTGTCATATTTAGTCAAGACTGCTCTGGCTCTTCAGGATCTTTTGTTGTTCTATATGAATTTTAGGATTTTTTTTCTCTATTTCTGTAAAAAATGCCATTGAGATTTTGGTAGGGATCGGATAGAATCTATAGAAGCTTTAATTAGTATGGCCATTTTAACTATGTTAATTGTCCAATCCAGAACATGGAATGTCTTTCCATTTAATTGTGTCTTTTAAAATTACTTTCATCAGTGTTTTATGATTTTCAGTGTACAATTCTTTCACTTCTTTGGTTAATTCTTAAGTATTTTATTTTTTGTTATTGTTGTAAATGCAAATATAGCATTTAATTTTTTTTGATTTCCTGTTCAGATAGTTCATTATCAGTGTATAAAAATGCCCCTGATATTTGCATTTAGATTTAATATCCTGAAACTTGACTGACTTTACCAATTCTAATAGTTTTTTTTGTTGTTGTTGTCATTGAGTCTTTAGGGTTTTCTATATATAGGATCATGTCATTAACAGACATAACATTACCTCCTCCCTTTCAATTTGGGTGTCTTTCATTTCTTTTTCTTGCCTGACTGTGTGGCTAGGACTTCCAATACTATGTTGAATAGCAGTATCAAGAATGGGCATCTTTGCCTTCTTTTGGATCTTAAAGGAAAATCTTTGTTTTACCCATTGATAATAATGTTACCTACAGATATTCCATATATGGCCTTTATTGTGTTGAGATAAGTTCTTTTTATACCTATTTTATTGAGGGTTTTGAATCATAAAAAGTATTTTTAATTTAGTCAAACAATTTTCTACATCTATTGACATGATCACGTGGTTTTTGTATTTTATTCTGTCAATGTGGTTTATTATCACATTAATGATTTTCATCTAGTGAACCATCCTTGCAACCCAGGATAAATCCCTCTGTCATTTGTATGATCCTTTTTGTGTATCATTGAATTTGGTTTGTTCCTATTTTATCAAGGATTTTTTTAATCTTTGTGCATCAGACATATTGGCATGTTGTGGGGGGTGCTTTTTTGTTTCTGTTTTTTTGTTTTTGTCTGGCTTGGAATCAGCATTCTGACTTTGTAAAATGCATGTGGAAGTGTTCCTTCTTATTCTATTTTTTTGAAGAGTTTAAGAGTTTGTATTAATTGTTTGAATGTTTGATAGTATTTAGCTGTGAAGCAATCTAGTCCTGGGCTTTTCTTTGTTAGAAGATTTTTGATAACTGATTCAATCTCTTGTTTTTTATTGGTCTGTTCAGGCTTTCTATTACTTCTTGATTCAGTTCTTAGTAGGTTGTATGTTTCGAGGCATTTATCTATTTCATTTAGGTTATCCAATTTGTTGGCATAGAATTGTTCATAATAGTAATATGATTTATTATCAGTTATCAGTTATATTATTTCCTGTTTCATTTCTTTATTTACTACAGTCTTCCCTCTTTTCTTCTTGGTCTAGCTAAAAGTTTGTCCATTTTGTTTATCTTTTCATAAAAATCAATTCCATTTTACTGATTTTTCTATTTTTTCTCTAATCTCTCTTTTTAATAAATAAATTAAATAACTAATTAATTAATTAATCTTTATTATTTTCTTATGGGTTAGTTTTTACTTCTTTTTCTAGTTCTTTGAATTATAAAGTTAGGTTGTTTAATTGATGATATTTTATCTTTTCTAATGTAGGTATTTAATACTATATACTTACCTGTCAATAGTTTTTGCTGCATCTCATAAGTTTTAGTAAGTTGTATTTTCATTTTAATTTGTCTCAAAGTATTTTTTAAATTTCCTTTTGATTTCCTCTGTTACCCAATTGTTGTTTAAGAGTGTGTTGCGGGGCGCCTGGGTGGCGCAGTCGGTTAAGCGTCCGACTTCAGCCAGGTCACGATCTCGCGGTCCGTGAGTTCGAGCCCCGCGTCGGGCTCTGGGCTGATGGCTCGGAGCCTGGAGCCTGTTTCCGATTCTGTGTCTCCCTCTCTCTCTGCCCCTCCCCCGTTCATGCTCTGTCTCTCTCTGTCCCAAAAATAAAAAAATAAAAAAAAAAAAAAGAGTGTGTTGCTTAGTTTCCATGTGTTTGTAAATTTTCCTGTTTCATTCTGTTACTGATTTCTAGTTTCATTTCACTGTGTTCTAAGAAGACACATAATATGATTTCAATCTTCTTAAATCTGTTAAGACTTATTTTGTGACCTAACGTGATGTATTTTTGAGGATTTTTTGTGTGTACATGAGAAGAATGTATGTTCTGCTACTCTTGGGTGGGAAGTTCTGCATATGTCCATTACGTTCATTTAGTTTATAGTGTTGCTCAAATAAGTTGTTACCTCATTGACTTTCTGACTGGGTGTTCTATTATTAGAAGTAGGATTATGAAGTCTCCTACTATTTTTTGTATTCTTGGCAATTTCTTCCTTCAGCTCTGAAAATATTTGTCCATATATTTAGGTGCTGTAAACTTGAGTATATATATTTTTAAATTGTTATTTCTTCTTACATGAATTAACCATTTATCTCTACAAAATGACTTTTGACTCTTGGAACAGTTTTGACTTAAAGTCTATTTCATTTTATATAATTATATCTAACTCTGCTCTTTTTTGGTTACCATTTGAATGGAATACTTTTTTTTTTTAATCCCTTAACTTTCAGTCTCTGTTTACCCTTACATCTAAAGTGAGTTTCTTGTGGACAGCATTTCACTGGATCTTACCCACTCAGCTACTCAATGCCTTTTGATTGGGAAGTTTAATCCATTTGAAGTGATTTCTGATAAATGAGGATTTACTATTGCCATTTTGTTAACTGTTTTTTCTGTTTGCAATTCCTTTATTCCTCTCTTGCTGTCTTATTTTGTTATTTGATTATTTTTTAACAGTTTGGTTCCTCTCTCTTTATCTATTGTGTATTTACTATAGTTCTTTCCTCTATGTTATTTGAGAGGTGTATAGGTCTTCTTGCAAAATTATAACCATCTATTTTAATTTGATAACAACTTAAGTTTAATTGAATACAAAAACTCTGTACTTTTACCCCCCTCACACACACACACTTTCTTGTGTCAGAGTTTACTTATGTATGCATCTGTTACCAAATTTTTGTGATTTTAGTTATTCTTAAACTTTTGTCTTTTAACTTTTATATCAGAGATACAAGTAATTTGCATACCACATTACAATATTAAATTATTCTGTATTTGACTATATAGTTACCTTTGCCAGTGAGATTTATATTTTCATATGTATTATGTGTCTTCTATCCCATTTAAAGAAGTTCTTTAGCTATTTCTTATAAGTAAGATAAGTCTAATGGTGACAAAGTCCCTAAGTTTTTATTCTGGGAAAACACTTTATGTCCCTTCATTTTTAAAGGATAGCTTTGCAGAGTAGAGTACTCTTTAGTTGACAACGTTTTTCTTTCAGTACTTTGAATATACCATCCCACTCTCGACTGGCCTGCAAGGTTTATATTGATATAATCCATTGGCAGTGTTAATGAGGAGGATTTCCTTATATGTAACAAGTTGCTTTTCTTTTGCTGCTTTCAAATTTCTCTATCTTTGACTTTTGATAGTGTAATTATAGTGTGTCTTGGGGTCAATCTCCTGAGTCTGGATATCTATTTTTGAGGGATTCCTGAGTCTGGGTATCTATTTTTTCCCCACATTAGGAAAGCTTTTTGTTACTATTTTTTTTATGTTCCTTTATCTTTTGAGGGGAGGGGGGCAGAGAGAGAAGGATAAAGAGAATCCCAAGCTCAATGGGGCTCAATCCCATGACCATGACATAATGACCTGAGCCGAAGTCAAAAGTCGGAAGTTTCACTGACTGAGCCACACAGGTACCCTGGTTATTGTCCCTTCCTCTCTCTCTTCTCTTTCTAGGACCCCCATAATGTGTATATTGGTTCCTTTGATCCCATTAATCGTGTAGTCATTCTTCACTATTTTTTAATTTTTTTTTCTTTTCCTCCTGTGACTAGATAATTTCAAATGACCTACATTTGAGTTTACAGATTCTTCTTCTTAAGTCTGCTGCTGAAGCTCTCTAGTGCATTATTTAGTTCAGGGTTTGTATCCTTCAGCTCCAGGCTTTCTGTTTGATTTTTTTTTTTTTAATGTTTTCTCTCTGTTGAATTTCTCATTTTGTTTTTAGGTTGTTTCCTGATTTTATTAAATTATCTGTGTTCCCTTGTAGCTTGCTAAGCTTCTCTAGAACAATCATTTTGAAATATTTGTCAGGCCCCTCACAGATCTCCATTTCTTTGGTGTCAGTTACTGAAAGTTTATTGTATTCTTTTGGTGGTATCACATCTCCTTGATTTACTGTGTTCCTTACATACTGACATTGGTACTTGCACATTTGGAGAAGGAATCACCACTTCCAGACTCTCTATACTATCTTCATTAAGGAAAGACCTTCACCTGAGGGGAGGGACTACAGAGACACTGACTAGGAGACTATATCGGAGCATGCTGTGGCACCATGTCTGGTGGAATGCAGGTTTCTAAATGTGAGGAGTGGTAGCTCTGGGTCTTGGGGTCACAGTGACTTGGTGGCTCAGACTGTTATGGTCTGCACTGTAAACAACTCTGTGGATCCTTTGTGGTATACAATGACTGTGTGGGTCCTCAGAAATCCTTCCAGGCCCATTATTGAGCACACCTAAGTAGGCAACAAGATTTCAAGACTAGTGGCATAAATGTGTGTGGCTACTAAGGATAGCTGTGAGCATGTGTGCGGTAGTGGGGACCAACAGTAAGGATTGGGGCTACATGTGTGTGCATACATGACCACACTGGTTAGACATGGGCTTACACATAGCAGTAGGAGCCAGAGCTGGTGGCAGGGGCTCAGGCAAACTGAGTGCACACATGCTGGCCACACTGTTTCCTGGGGCCAGGGCTCCTGCAGTAGCATTAGGTGGACTGGCTCCAGGGAGGTGGCATCTCAGGCAGCTGTAGTCTGTAAAGGCAAAAAACGTAGGATTTTCACTGGCGAAACTGCAGAAGGTCCATGGTGGCTGCAATCACTGTTCACTGGCATTGGCAAAGGCTTACTAGCAAAAGCTACTGGCATTCTCTATAGAGCAGGTTGGTGTGGTCCACAATACTCAACACTGCAGGGTCCTCAGTGGTGAAAGTTACTGGATGTCCATGGCAGTCACAAGGGCTGTGAGGTCCTCAGTGGCAAAGGCCAGTAAGATTATCTGCAGAGCAGGCCATTATGGATCCTGTTACACCCAACACATGGCTAAAGTGATGGTCCCCACCCTTCTTTGTTCCTAGCAGTCTCCAGACATCTCAGCTATGCCAATTTCCCCAGCAGCCTGGGTGGGATAAAATCAAAGCAGATACTTCAGGCAATATCCCATAAGACTAGGGAAGGTGATCATTCATCCTCCTCTCCTTTTTCCCTATCAGAGGAACTCATGGTGTTGGAACTGTACCAGCATAGGGGATGGGATGATGCAGGCAAGATGAAATTGTCCCACCTACACTTTCTGTGTATTCTTAGGGTTTGGGGTTTTTTTGTTTTGTTTCCTCCACTGTGTTGCTGCAGCTCATTAACTGGACTCCTGAGCTTTCCCAGAGCTATTTTCATTCATGAATAAGCTATCTAACTGCTTTCTGTGAGGAGATGAAGGCTGGGATATGTACTCTTCTATCTTGCTGATGCCCATTTTTCTCTCTGAAATAGGTGTTTTGTTTTTTTAAAAAAGCAAGGTACCTGGGTGGCTCAGTCGGTTAGGTGTCTGACTTCTACTCAGGTCCTGATCTCATAGTTCATGGTTTGAGCCCTGCGTCAGGCTCTGTGCTGACAGTGCAGAGCCTTGGAGTTCTGTGTCTCCCTCTCTATTGGCCCCTCCCCCACTCACTCTCTCTCTCTCTCTCTCTCTCTCTCTCTGTCAAAAATAAATAAACATTTAAAAAACAATTAATTCAAGTGAAAGTAAAGTTTAGTGGCTATTTCCCATTCTGCTTGTACCCTTCTAACAAGAAATTATTTTTCACCAACTTCAATCACATTGAAATCTGTTTTGTTTGATTGACAGAATAAAGTTCAAATCCATGTGGCATTCCTAACATATTCTATACATATTCTATTAATAGAACAAATTAAAATGTCTATATTAAAAAATTATGGAGTTGGCTTCTGTGTATTTCAGCAAGAAAGACACATTTTCTATCAAATTTTAATGATATAAACAAAAAGAACCTTAATAACTCTTTAATGAAGAAAACAAGTTTTTATATTCTGTGCCTAAGGCAACATGGAATAAATCTAGATTAAAAAATAAATTAAAAAGTCAGTAATCTTCCTAGTATTTCTAAATATCTCTATATTTTGTATTCTTCAGATGTTTGACTTTTTAAATAATGTGTTTTGTTCATATAACAAAATGACTAGGGATTTATTTCCTTGGAATTCTTTAGGCTTAAAGATAATTTTCTGTTACTTCCAGGTGCATTTTTTACTTCCACTATAAGAGTTACTACTACATAATACAGAGCCTTGACACTTGCAAAAATATTTTTAAAAAATAAAAACATCTTCAGTACTTTTGAATCATTAAATGTAAAATCTAGTAAAGAGATGGGAAAATTAAATTATTGAATGTCAATTAATAATAGTGCTATTTCCTAATACTTTTAATACTCAATTTCTCAAATGATTACATAGGAATGATTCTCTTTGTTTCATTCAGCAAGTTAAAGTGCTCTAGAAGTCATTTAATGCACTGTCTGCCTCTCTGAACACTTTCATACGCTTTCAATTTCTTTAATAAAAACATATGGAATCTAGTATTCCTCTAAATTGACAAGGGAGAAGCAAGGAAGACAGTGAAATAGAAAGGCAACATGAAAGGAACTGGAATGAGACAAACTCTGACAGGAAGATGAAAGGAATAACATAGTTGAGTATATTTAGATGTAGGATCTTAGTATTTTTAAGTACCTACTGAATTTCTTGAATATTATTTTGACTTTTTCCTCTTTAGTTTTCTTATCAAAAGGTAATGTAGTGCTGTGTAGTACCTTTTTGTTAAAACTTTGTATTTCGTTTGGAAATTTGAGCTACTTAGTTTCACATATGCTAGATAGTACAGTTGGATACTACTCATGAAGTCATAGCAGTTTATTGACTCTGATTCCATGCACTATGTCTCTTTGCATGCCTGAAGATATGCTACACAACAAAGTAAATAACACACGCATGACAGTCTCAAGGACAGATGCTCAGTGGGAAAAACTGTTCAACATCCAAGCCCTCCACTGTGCCCTAAAGCACCGCTATATAAAAAAGAGTGACAAGTGGATGGTAAAAGAAAAGGATCAGTAGGACTCCATCAGCTGTGACATGCAGCATAAGGAGATGACTGTTTACCAGTGTTGTGCTGAACTCCTGACACTATTTTATGCTTTGGCTTGATAAATTTGATCTCTATAGCTCAGATTTTTCCAACTAGCAAGGGGTTTTCAAACACTGCCAGATATTTTTGTTGTGAGAAAATGCTGTGATTTCAAATGAAATTGTCCTTAAGGGAAAACTGACCTGAAGAAACCTTTTGTAAATTATGTCATGGAAAGAAAATAAACTATTAGGGAAAGATGTGTTTCTTCACTATTTCTTGCGCTATTGTGAGAGTGATAGATTTTTCATGGTGGCATTACCTGCAGGTTAGATTCATAATTATCTTTGGAGAAAAATTTGAATTATAATTATTTTTGGGCAAGGTGGAACTGTTTACATATTTGATTTATATCTTACTGGGATTTGTAATTTCTTATCACTACAATATAAATAGGAATGATACCTTAGTAAGTGTATGTTTATAGTAATAGGCTGGATCTCTTATAGTTGGTCTATATTTAATACATTATGTGCTTCTTACTGCAATATTCCATTACTGGATTAAATAAAAAATAATAAATATGAAACAATTGTTATACATATAAGTTTCTACTAATAAAAAAAACTGCTTAATTTATAATTAATTCTTATTTTTGTAGTCAAGAAGTTGGTGAAACTGAATCAGATTCAAATTCAATAGTCTCCTAAATTAAATAAGATATTTTATGAAGTTTCTAGTTACCATTTTTTCCAATATATCTTACATAATTTAATAAACTCTATGGAATCAAAATAGTTTCAAAGACCTAATAAATAACTTTAGTGAAAGAAGATGGGGTCTCATAAATTAAGAAAAGACATGTCAGAACATGGGAGGAAAATTTAGAAGTAAAAGTCAAACAAAAATAAACAAAAAATTCCAGATCCAAGATGCTGCATAGTTTCTATGTAGACTCTAGATATCTCATAAAGGTTACAGTTAATAACATAAATATACACTATTCTTAAAACGTTATATTGAAACATTTTTAAATACCCTGTTTTTCTAATTAACTTTTTATTTCACCATGCGAGATGATACTTGACTCATGAAATCAATTTAATACTTTCAGTATGCATCACATAATAATATAAATGCTAGAATTCATGAAGATCAATAACTGTAATGAAAAATTTCATATAAATGAACAGGCAAGCACATACTTTTTAGCCTAATACAGACACATTCTTTTCAAAGATAATGGCAGTTAGAAAACATGTAGATAACATTAAGAAAAATGTATATTTAAACAATATGCTAAATAAATTTATTCAATAATTTATGTTTTCTGATAAACATTTATAATTAAACTAAAATTTGTCATTTATATCCAAAGTACCATAATGTGAGCTCAGAGCCCCAGTGTGGAAAAAAACTCATAGATTAATATACAAATTCTCCATTCAAATTAATTTTTGACAAAATTATAGCAACATCTATAATATCTTTCTTAGACCATATATTATTTTAGAAGTTAGGAAAACCCAAAAGATAAATGTATTATATCTTTTTATACATATATACATTTTTAGACATATGTATATATGTATATACAGTAAAATCTTGGATTGCGAGTAACTTGTTTTGCAAAGTGTTCTGCAAGGTGAGCAAACGTTTCTAATAGATTTTAACTTGATAAATGAACGATGCCTTGCAATATGAGTATTACACGACACTGAATGTCACATGATCACAACTGAGTCAATGGTCTTCTCTCTCTCTCGCTGTGGGATTATGGGTGATTAACAATGCGATATCACATTTCTGTGAAATCCTCAAAAGAAGGCAAAAGTAAGTGTCACTGAATAGGCCTCTTGTTAAAATTGCACAAAAAGAAAAGATTCCGTTGAGCCAACAGATAGCAGTGATTCAGTTAGTGATAGTGAAAGTCGTCCTACACAATAACCCTCCTCTCTCTTGTCTCTCACACACCAGCCAGAAGGTTTTCTAAGGTAAGTGCAGGTTAACTTGTTTATTTTTCTTTATATTTTGTATTTTATTTATTATTTTGTATTATATTACAGTATTGTAATCATTTTTATATGAACAATTTTGGTTTGTGGAACAAATCATCTGAGTTTCGATTATTTTTTTATGGGGAAATTCGCTTTGATACACAAGTGCTTTGGATTACAAGTATGCTTCCAGGATAAATTATGCTCACAAACCAAGGTTTTAATGTACATGAAAAGGGTTGCAAGGAAAAAAGTACTATTAGTTATGACATTTAACTAAGGCTTAATTCATATGTCTTTTCTTAATAAAATCTCAGACACTCAAAACACCAATAACATTTGTCAAGAATTAGAACAAATAATAGTAAACTGTGCATAGAACAATACAAGACTTCAGAGCAAAAGCAGTCTTGAAAAAGAAAAGCAAAACTGAAGGTATCACAATCCCAGATTCTAAGATACACTACAATGCTGTAGTAATCAATAAGCAGTGTTGAGAAACTAACAGCTACATGCAAAAAGATCAAACTGGACCACCTTCTTACACTATACACAAAAAATAAATTCAAAATAGATTAATGACCTAAATGTAAGACCTGAAACCATAAAATTCCTATAAAACAAAATAGGCAGTAATTCCTTTGACTTTGGACTTAGCAATATTTATTTAGATATGTCTCCTGAGGCAAGGGAAATAAAAGCAAACATAAACTATATGTTTATAACAAAATATAAACTATATGTTTATATTAAACTATATGTTTATATATAAGCATATATATAAACATATGTATGTTTTATATATATGTTTATATATATATATTTATATATGTTTATATATAAACTATATGTTTATAACAAAATAAAAAGCTTCTTCACAGCAAAGTAATCAATCAACTAAACAAAAAAAAAATAAAAACCTGTGGATGGGAAAAGATATTTCCAAATGATATATCTGATAAGTTGTTAATATCCAAAATATATCAAGAACTTATACAACTCAACACCCAAAAAACAAATAATCCAATTAAAAATGCACAGAAGACACAAACAGACATTTCTCCAAAGAAGGCATACAGATGGCCAACAGACACATGAAAAGATGATTAACATCACTAATCATCAAAGAAATGTGAATCAAAACTCTAATGACATATTGCCTTACACCTGTCACAATGGCTAGAATCAAAACGACAAGAAGTAACAAGTGTTGGCAAGGATACGGAGAAAAAGGAACCCTTGTGCACTATTGTTAAGAATTTAAATTGGTGCAGTCACTGTGCAAAACAGTATAGAAGTTCCTCAAAAGAGTAAAAATAGGAATGCCGTATGATCCAGTAATTCCACTACTGGGTATTTACCCAAAGAAAATAAAAACATTATAATAAAAAAAAATACATGCACTCTGTATTTATTGCAACATTATTTGCAATAGCAAGATATGGAAACAACCTAAGTGTCCATTGATAGATGAATGAATAAAAGTGTGGCATATATACACAAATGGATTATTACTCAGCCAAACAAAAGGTGAGATTTTGCTATTTGTGACAACAGTAAGTCAAACGGAGAAAGACAAATACCATATGATTTCACTTACATGTGGAATCTAAAAACAAAACAAATGAATAAACAAATAAAAAGCAGAAACAGACCCATAAATACAGAAAACAAATTGATGGTTGCCAGAAGGGAAGGGATGGAGGGATGGCTTGAAGGGGAGTGGGAGATACAGGCTTCCAGTAATGGAATTAATAAGTCAAAGAGATAAAAAGTACATCATACAGAATATAGTCAATGGTATTGTAATAGTATTGTATGATAAAACATGGCAGCTACACTGTATTGTGACAAACGGTGCCTACACCTACAGAGGAGTAGAAACAGTATGTTGTACATCTAAAATTAATGTAACATTGTATATCAACTATACAATTTTAAAAAAAGGTCCCTATTTGGAAGACCTTAGAGTCAGGAATAAATGGATCAAGTTGCATAATTTTTAAAAATGCATATTTAAATATATCTTGTGTTCCAAAATTAATTAATTTATTAATTAATTAAAATTAAAAAATGAAGACGGTCTGTTCTCAGATTGACAAAAGAAATAGAATTTCTTATAAAGTGAGGTAAATCCATGGAATGATGATTTTATATCTAAGGTATATACTAATAAATCTGTTTTAGCTTTTTGTTGTTTTCAACGTAACCATATTTTCAAAAATATGGTTACATAGATATATAAATACTGGGTATTTATGGTCTCCAATACATTCCTTCAATTTAATAAAGGATGGAAAAAAAAAATAAAATCTCAGTTGCTAATGTTGTGCTATATTCAACTAGATACAAATATACCAAAATAGAAATCTTCTAGCTTCATCCAACAGTTGGTTATTATATTTAACAACAACCAAAAAATCTGCATTGTGACAAGGTTTGTTTAAGATCTTTTTACGTAATTTTTCTTTGTTGAATTAATTAATCAAAGGAACATTTTATTGTTTATTATATGATTAGTCTGGTGTTCAGAGATCAACAATTAAAACGCTAGGATCCTTAAAAACCTACAACTACAACTGTATAACTCATACACAGAAGAAAACAAACTTCAATGAAATTCTGGGTTACAACATTTCTGTTCCTTGAGAATTTTTTTTAATGTTTATTCATTTTTGAGAGAGAGACAGAACGCGAGCAGGGGAGGAGCAGAGATGAGGAGACACAGAATCCCAAGCAGGCTCCAGGTTCCATGCTGTCACCACAGAGCTGGATGTGGGGCTCGAACCCTCCTACTGGGAGATCATGACCTAGCCAAAGTCAGACGCTTAACCGACTGAGCCACCCAGGTGCTCCACCTTGAGATTTTTTTTTTTTTTAATTTCCACAAACTCTTAAACTTAATGAAAATAATTAGTAAAACTCAGTGTGAAAAAAAACCTTTTTTAAAAATGATTATTCCTTATATATCAAGCACAGACGTATCATTACAAAAGTAATGGATTTAGTGTTAGAAAACCTGGAGTCAAATCCCACTTCCAACTCTTACAGAGAAATTTACTTAATTAGGCTAAAGCTAAATTTACCTACTTGTAAAGTAAGTATAATGGTATCTGTCATACCTCTTTTAGAACTTCAAAACTTTTCTAAAGATCAAATGAACTGCTTCTACAGAAGCACTATGTGAACTGCCAAATAATAAATATAAATTATTTGATTACCACATTCACTAATATGATAAATGTGTATATTAATATAAACTCTGGCATTTATACACATCAAATGCTAGTTTATTTTTGTATGTTTTCAGTTCCTAGAAGCATAGATCATAGAAATAATTTTCTTAATTACTAAAACATATTAGGACAACCCCTCTCAAAATTATACAGCACACTACTTTTAGTTAAATATCCTAATTCAGCACTGTAAAGGAGTGTTTATAATACTTTCATCACGTATAACTCTTCCCATGTTATCACTCAGAATGCTCAGATAACCCATACACTTTTTTAAAAGAAATAATATGCAAATTTTACAGTTTATCAGTGCAGTGTTCTTCTGCTGGGCCAATTTACTATATGTCATAGAGCAGAGGATAAAGAGAAGTTTAGTCACAGATCTACCATGAAATAGGATACATTTAAAAATATTTGTTGTTTGGATAGGGATCAATGCAAACAGAAAAATTAACAATAAAATGAGTCCCTGGTAGAAGTAAATCAAATAAATCCTCCCTCAGGCTTCCCAGGATTGCCATAGTAAAAGGTATGCTAAAAAGAAGCATTCTAATTACAATTCCAAAATTATAAAACACCATAAGCAAAAGTCAGCAGACATAACACCAACAGACCACCAGAGCTTCAAATAGTAATCCTCTCAGATAAAACTATACAATAAGTATATTTAAAATAATTAACAACATAAGGAAAAGAAACAAAACATAAAAAGATTTGTGATTTGGGAGTAAAATATAAGCATAGTTTAGAATACAGGAAGACAAAAAATAGAAAATAGGAGAAAAAAAAAAAGCATCAAGGACAGAATGAGGAAACCCAAATAAGATTTCAAAAATGAAAGACTAGGGGCTGGGTGGCTCAGTTGGTTAGTGTTCAACTCTTTTTTTTTTTTTTTTTTTTCAACGTTTTTT